>NC_088930.1:5287500-5587500 GCF_038396675.1 Hydra vulgaris | reverse complement strand
TATGATCAAAAAGAACTATGTATAACAGACATAGCTTAACTATAGACTTTATTCATCATTATTAACACCTATACTATGCAAAGTTATGGAAGCTTTTATGAAAATATATGTTTTGAAAATAAATTGCTGTCAAAAAATTAACATGGCTTTGTAAATAATAGTGTGTAACATTTACTTGAAACATTAGGCATTTAAACAGCATTTTAGTAATAGATACCATTTATATGGATTTTGCCAGTCCCATTGAAATGATTGTTAAAAAAATGTAAAGCATATGGCATCAAGAGTGTACTACTTGACTGGATATCATGTTTTTTTTAAAAAGAAAGCAAAGAGTTGTAATGAGTGTATATATGTCAACATGGCTTGAGATTTTTAGTGGTGTACTTCAAGGTTCTGTGCTTGGTCCTGGATATTTGTGAATGCTCTACCATCAATTGTTAATTCAAATTGCAAATTATACACAGATGAAAGTATGACCCATGATGATGAAGCAAAGATTAGACACAACAGTAAACAAAAAAGATTATGGCGTTTTTTATCTAATCTTAAATTGTACGATCAATGACAACAAATGAGCTTTAGGGTCTAATTAAACATACATTTACATAATATGATGTGAAAACAGTAAAATCACTATATATGACATTTGTGAGACCCATTTTTAGTTCGCTATACTAGCATGACAGCTTTATGATATTAAAGTTAGAAAATAGGCAAAGAAGAGCAACGAAGTTAGTTCAACAACTTTATTGACATCATATTAAAATAGACTAAAAACAATGGGTTTAACAACCTTGAAGAAAAGATGAGCAAAAGGAGATCTTATAGAGTGTTTTCATGAGTCACATGACTTTTTTAAAGTTGCCCTTATGAGAGGATAAAAAAAGTAAACAAACTGTTTGTGGTATTAATTTTGTAATAGGTTTTTATTAGGTTATTAATTTATTAATAAAATATTTAATATTAATGTGGTATAATAATCAAGATTTTTTTTATTTTTAAAATCAATATCAAGGTTATTTACTAAATTTACCATAAAGAATTGTCATACTACATAACATTAAATGTACCTTCCAAAAACAGATATGATCACAAACCCTATATAAAGGCACATAGACACTTGCTCAATTCCAGATAACAAATTCAAAAACAATGAAGAAACCTTTGCAGCTGTAACTTACACTGATTTATTAAACTATCTGTTATTTTCACCAAGTTCTTATACATCTGAGGATATGAAGACCTATAAATCATGGAAGCATTTAAATATGAAAAAACATATTTAGTAAATTTTTTAGGTGTTTTATTCTCAAAATCTAAATGATACCCAAATTAATCCATGAATTTTTGTATAATTTGATATCCACATTGTAATTGCAAGGCAGGTCTTGCTGAAGCATATACACATATCGCTGCAGTTTTATTTTGGATAAAACTGTTAAAATGTGAGAATCTAAAACAATAACTGATTATAATTCTCAATGGTTACCACCAAACCCACCACCAAAGTTAACAACAAAATGATTTTTGAATTATAAATCAAAATTAAAAGCAGCTGTTCTATAAACAATTCTTGAAATAGCTCATGAATACTCTACTGAAACTTATAATTCTAAAGTACCAGTGGTGTTGTTAAGTGTTCTTTTTTTAAAAAATATGCTTGGAAATTAAATTTCTATACAGTTATAGAAAAACCATTACAAGATATGATTGAAATTGAAAAAACTTGTAATCCTTAATTAGAAAAAAACAATCAATTATCACTTAAAAAAGACCAAGGATGTTACTACCAAGTAAAAACTCAACTTCTTTTTACTGAATATTAATGCCACAATTTTTTTGTATGGACAGTAAAGGACTTTTTGTGAAAAAATCTTAACATATCAAAGAAATTCAAAAAAAGTATCCTTATCCTTAAAAAATTACTTTAGAAACTAGTGAACCTAAACATTGAAAGTAATGATTTATCATTTCGGGATATAATTTGTTACTGTCATATCAGTTCAAAAGATGGCGATATGATTGTAAGATGTACCAATATATATTGTAAAATTAAAAAAAATGGCTAAATGGTTTTGGGACAAAAAGACATTTACCTTTAGGGATATTATACATTTCAACAAACATTCTGTTGAACAAAAATGTTGACAGAGAGAGAGGTAAAATTATTTAATATACATTAAAGAAAAAAAGGATTTAAATATGGCATTTTGTTCAATTAATCTTGTAAACATCTAGTTTAACGGCATGTTATTTTAAAATTATTGGTCAAATTATTTGCTAACTAAATGCTACTAAAAATAACCAAAGCACATAATAAACAATTTTATTTAATTTTGTATGAGATTCTCCATCTTTAGTAAATAAAAAAACCGGTATCAAGTCAAAGAGTGTTCTATTTGACTCTGTCATAATTTACAATTTCAGGAAGTTTAAAAAATCTAATTTTCTGGTTGTTTTTTTTTAGTTAGTTTCAATATATAATTTATAACATCTATTATAATTAATATTTTATGAACTTTTATGTATAATAAAACGCTACCCTAAAAATTTATTTAAAAATCCTAATAATATATTTTTTGTTATATTGGCTTTGTTTACATTTTTATTCTCTCATAATGGCAACATTCCTTGAGTCACGTGACCCATAAGAACACTCTATACAACAATAGAAATTTATGCACACTATAAACCAATTACGTTAGTACAGAAATCCACAATCGGCATCTCTAACTTGTTCCGATCTGTTCAGATTAACTTTTTTGTTAACTTGTTTTTCTAATTTTTGTGGCCTACCTACAACATAATGAATGCATCACATTTCACAATTTATTTATTTTTAAATATTTAATTATATTAAAAAAATTTTATTTTCATTGTTACAGCAATAAAAATAATACTGATTATGAAACTATTCTTAATCTTTTACTTACATATTTTTTCAAAATGGCTTTAAATGTGACTAAACAGGCCATCATAACAAATTTTACCCAATTGTTTATAGTAAAAACGTAAAATATATATCATAAATAACAGTTTTTCTGCTATGCAAAAAAAAAATTAAAAAAAATTTATCAATGTTTTTTTTACTTGTTTTGAAAAAATATTATACATACTGGAATATTTGCACCAATCATTTTTTCCATCATCTGCTGCTCTTGTAATGCGTTTTGTGCTAAAAAAAGAAAATTTATATATTTAATATATATATATATATACAAATTTATAATATATATATATATATATATATATATATATATATATACATATATATATATCATAAATTTATATGTATTATAAATTTATACATTATCATTTTATATATTATATATATAAGTATGTATGTATGTGTATAAATATATATATATATATATATATATATATATATATATATATATATATATATATATATATACATATATATATATATATATATATATATATATATATATATATATATATATATATATATATATATATATATATATATATATATATATATATAATCCAACCAACAAAAAACTGATGAGAAAAATATATTTGAAAAAAACTTCAGTAAAATCAATTAAAAATAAACACAGAAAGCTTTTTATATAAAATATTCATCTGTGTATAAAATTCCTATAAAAGATTAAAAAAGGAAGTCATTAAGATTTATACAATAAAAACTATTTACATCAATAAAGTGTCATTTAGTTCTTTGGAAAACCAAAAAAGGTTAAATCAATGTGAAAAAAACAATTATTTTTTATTATATGTTCATTATCTCATGTCTTTGTTTTTGTACATGTGTGTGTGTGTGTGTGTGTATATATATATATATATATATATATATATATATATATATATATATATATATATATATATATATATATATATATATATATATATATATATATATATATATATATATATTAGGGTGTCCTAAATAAAATATATCATAAATTGAATTTCATTATGCGGAATACTGCATTTGGCATCATTTTGTCTATTAATACCAACAAAAAAAAAAATTAAGTCTTTAACTAAAGAGATAGGTTATAAAGCAAATATGCTTGTCGTAAAATCTTTAAGTGAATTTTTTTACAAAAAAAAATCATTAATTTTAAGGAGAAATTTGTTTTTAATGCAACAAAATGAATAGCAAATAATTTTAAGAACGCAGGCGAATGTGTGGATACAGCTTTTTTAACGTTTGAGGTTATCTTCCAGACATAGAACAAACTCCAAACATATATGTTTAAACTTATGTCAAATATGGATGCTTTGCAAAAAATTGCAAAAAAACCCCCTAAAATTATAGCTACAACTGCCCCAACCGTGAGAGCTACAAGTTAATACATTTTTTTTTTTTACTATTCTCAGCTAAATCTAGATTCATCGATAAAACTTAAAATTGACACAAAAATCTTTTAACATCAAAAAAAGTTTGACCCCCCCCCCCCGCAAATTGAGGGGGGGGGGGGTCAAACTTTTAATTGTACATAAAGTGATTTTTTGATGTTTGAGAAAAAAGTCATTTTTCTCAAACATCAAAAAATCACTTTTTTCAAACATCAGAAATTCTTTGAAATCTTTTGCCGGTTCCTCTGAACTACATCAATTACAAATACATTAATTTATAAAATGTACTACTAACACATTAACAATCATTATTATTAATAACAACTAAAAATCACATTTACATTTTGTGTTATTGAACAAAATACCTGGAGAGTATCCTGAAGCCAGTCTTCAATGTGTATTCTCTCAATGAAATCTTAAATTAACTTAATGTGACGTTCTGCACGGTCATTTACAATTTACATTGCAAGCGTTCTTACACACATTGAAAAATGAGTAAAAGACTGAGTAACTTCCTCATTTTCACATTCTTCGATGCCTTTTTCTTTCTATAGCAGAATTTTCTTCTTGGAGATTTCCAATAGGAAGAACAATAGGTAGGACTGCTTGTTAACAAAGTCTTCTAATTTTGATGTAGGAATAATTTCAACCTTAGTTTCAGGCCTTTTTTTAATCAAATCTTTTAACTCTGGGATATCATAAAAAAGCAGCTTGTTTAATATGTTGGTCTTAACTTCGGTTTTCAGACTCTTATCAGCAAGAGCAAAAATGACTTGTTGCGGAGACAGATAGCAAGTGTGACGCATAAGACTTTGATAAAGAACCTTTCCTATTGCTGCAAATTCTTTAAACTCGTCTACTGTTTGTAGTTGAAAAGCAATATTGAATGCCATTAAATCATTTGAAGGTGCTTGAGAAGCATTAGAGTTTTTTAGAAAGAAGAGTCCATGAAAAAATACAATGTAGTTGGTTGCAGCTTTCAGATGGTTTATTGTACTTTTTTTAACTGTCTCGGAATCAGCAGGGTGATACATTTGAATCATCTGAACAATCAGTAAGTATATGCAGTCAGCTATAAATCTTGCTTCATGATGAGCTCCAGGCTGTTTAAATGAAAAGTTCCATAACTCAACTCCTAGAAAAAATACTGGAACCTCACAAAGATACTTGTAATCACCTCTCTGGAAAGTATTCTTATGAAGAGCAGTGATACAAAACTCTTTAGTATCTAAGGCAAGTTTGAACAGTAATGAGCTGGGCCTGAAAGCATATTGAGACCAATCAAATTTACAATTCTTTCAAGTTTGTTTACATCTTCATAAATCTGCGGCCATAGTTTTTGGAGAATTACATAAAGTTTCTTGCTAGGACCACTTGTTGGACCAAAATTTTCTTTTATCACACGAGCCACATGCTTTTCATAAATGTGATGTCTGCACATTAACCAGAGAACTGGTCTTTTAAGAGCATAGGAAATAATAATGCTTACGGAACCTTTACTTTTACAAGTGTTACTAGATGTTGTGTCAGAATACAATCCGATAATCTGATCCGACATTTCATAGTATTCAAGCATTGTTTGAATTGCAATGGTTTGATCACTTCCCTTGGAAGTGATCAAGCCATTGCAATTCAATTTTTAAGCTTTCGATTTTTAAGATGCCAAAAAGAAAGTCTAGTGAACCAAACTCTGGTGAAGATTCGCTAATAGCAATTCTATCCTCATATTTAGATATTCCTTTTTCCCAATCGTAACTCTTCAAAATCTTGGTATCAAAATGTACCAAAATTTTTAATCCTCTTATTTTATTTATGCTTTCTCTCTCTAATTATCTGTGCCTCAGACTCCACAACATTATGAGTTTTCCTGTTTAGAGTTGATCTTGATAACGACATATTATCAATATTAACTCCATCAGCCTTGTAAAGAGAAGACAAAAGACACATACCTGGCCTGACTCTAATCCCAAGCTTGAAAAGTCACCGTCCGAGTAGCTACTCTCCATTTTCTTATTTTTATCTTCATGTCTTCAGATTTTCTCAGACATCTTAACTATTTTTTTTTGTGCTCTGAGAGTATTTTCATAAAATTTATTGTCCATGTTACCGAATTTGACCATATCCCCTCTCAGACAAAGCCTCAAGAATTTCATGTCTTCCTTCTTAGTCTCATCATCCCCATTTTTATCACTTTTTATTAATTCAAATATGTTTGTTTGATTAATAGAGAAGAGTGCACTGCTCTCTTTCAAAAAAGTGTTCACCTTCTTTTTGTAGCTATCTTCTAATAGTTCTAGTGTTTTTAGCATTTTATAAAATGTGGTATTCTTTGACTTTCTTGGTAATTCTGGTCTTGATAGTTTGCTCTGTTGCAATGAAAACATCGTTAAACCCAGCCTGCCCCCATAAATTGACAAGCTTTCTCAGAATACAGACACTAGTAATTATCTGCTTGGTGTTCTCTCTGCACACTCCATTAGCAAACCTGGAGCATCTTAAATATGTCTTCCTGGAAGCAACTGAACAACCAATTTTGATGTTGATCTGTGTGGTGCTAAAAAATTTAAAAAGAAAACATTAAAAAGTTAACATTAAACATGTAAAAAATGTAATGCGTTTGTTAATTAATTACAGATTTACTTATTGCTTTTTTCGAGATTAAGCCAGTAATACCTTCTGAGCATTTCTCTATTTGTTGGAAGTCTATCAGGGGCAAAACTCTGTAAAAGAGACCCTAGCAAATAAAATCTCCTTTTCCTTGTAGCTTTTGACGCATCATCAATATCTGTTCTCAGTGAATTAGCGTGACAATTTATGTCTAGAGACATTTTCTAAAACCAATTTATTTCATTTAAAAAACCCGCATTAGTTGCATTTAGTTGTAGTTGATTGAATCAGGATTATAGTATACAAGTAATAATGAAAAAATAGTGAAACTGCTAAATAACTTTTATATACAAGTTCAAACCCATGTTTTAGATAAATTTCTTGGTTGAAAACAACTTTTAAACTTGATTTCTATTTTACTTATATATTGACTTAAGTTAATTTACGCATCATTAGTTTTTATTGTTTATAAAACACGCATCACTTTTTTTATTGTTAGCTATGCTTTTGTTGAAACAAATTAAAATTGACTTGGATAAAAACCAATTTTAAATCAAAATTTATTCATTATAAATTATTATGTATAAGTAAATTCACCTAAACAACCTTCCCTTTGAGCTAAAAACTTAATTTTTATTTTGTTTTTCTTTATGGATAAAATTATGTCAAATGTAGTATACCGCACGTTAAAACTCAATTTATGATATACTTCTGGGACACCCTAATATATATATATATATATATATATATATATATATATATATATATATATATATATATATATATATATATATATATATATATATAATATATATATATATATATATATATATATATATATAAATATATATATATATATAAATATATATATATATATATAAATATATATATATATATAAATAAATATATATATATATAAATATATATATATATATATATGTATATATATATACACACACACACACACATATTAATTACACACATATTAATTACATACACATTATAATTGGTCTTATATGTATAATAAATTTATTTATATGACAGAGGGGAGAGCATTAGCAATCTTCAAACATTCCTGGATTAGAAATGCTGGAGGGTCAATGACAATTTTTTTTGTTATATTATAGGTGGATGTTACTTTAAAACATTAATGTATAATACTGTTATAAAAAAAATTTGTATAGTTTTTGAATAATAATATAATTTGTTTTATTTTTGACTTTTGAAACAAATTATTATAGAAAAAAATTAAATTTTTGTTTTATTAATTAGATAAAGGTAAACATATAAAAACTGTGCAGAGAAAAAAATATATATAGCAGATAAACATGTAAAAACTGTGCAGAGAAAAAAATATATATAGCAGATAAACATATAAAAACTGGCAGTGTTAAAACAAAAAATTAAGATCAACACGTATTAAAACAGAAGATACAAAAGAAAGAGATACAAGCAGGTTTTTTTTGGTGTCTCTGAAGCTACAAGGTAACTTGCTTTAAACAGACTTTTTCCAGAATTAATCCTTTAGATGAATGTTTTTTAAATGTTGAATATCCTATCAATTTTTATCAATTTAAAAAATATAACACACTAATAACGCTTTTTAACTAAAACTTACACTTCAAAGGATTACCCAACAAAAGATTATCTTCAAACGGACTACCATTTGAATGACTACCCTACCAAAAATTACCCTATGAAGGAATACACTACAAAGGAATACCCTACAAAGAAATACCCTATAAAGGATTACCCAGAAAATAATCTTAGTTAAACTAAAACTGTTGATTAGTATGTTATTGTTTAGTGCAGCACTAAAAAAACCAACCCTCGGAATTAGAAAAAATGAGGTCAGCAATAAATTGCTGACCTCAAACTGTTAGAGGTTGACATTAGGTCGGCAAAAAAAATATGACTCAAAGGGGTTACCATAAAACATAGATACGAGGTTGGCAATTTTTTGCTGACCTCAAACACTTTTAGGTCAGCAGTTAGGTCGGCATTTTGCAATACCCTAATTCCAAGGGTTGTAAAACTAAATCTTCTGTACAAAGGACCATGGATCTTTAAGAAGATAAAAGTTTTAAAAAAATTATGTCTAATAGAAAATATAAATATCATAAATCTTACATTTAAACAATTGAACATCATTTATAAAAATTTTTTAATTAAAGTATAAAGATTTTATATAACCTTTTTCTTTAGCTTTTAACCACTCTCTGTATGCATTAGAATTATGGTAAAACTTCATAGCATCCTGATATTCAAGCTTTTCAACTTCATATTCTGCAAAAAATCCCTAAATGACAAAAAAAAAGATTAAATATTATTAAATTATATCAAGAGGTAAGGTTATAAATCAAATTGTATAAAGGGTAATGATGAAATCAGAAGTACCAGAGGAAAATAAATAAAACTAATATTAAGTTCATTATTTTAGAAAAGATAAAACTAATATTAAGTTAATTTTTTAATAAAAGATAAATAGATTTACTTAGTACTTAAATGATATTCTTGAAACATTTTTTTTCCAGAGATAATTATTATTTTTAGTTTTTTTTGTTAAGAGTTCTTTCTTCAGTCAAGTTTTTTTGTAATTGTGTCCCATCAGTCAAGTTAAACTTTTTGAAAAGGGTGGCCAGGTTATCGCAACTAAATATTATAAGCGTGGTCAGGAATAAATTGAGATCACACCCGACCAAGCCTGAATTATATACTGTAGTCACGATAAAAAGTCATAACTTTTTAATTACATAAAACAGTCAATCCATTTTAAATCTGATCACTTGTCTGTGACAGTTTAGAACTTACAGTAGCTGTTGAATTTTAACTCATGTAAAACTCAGTTGTTTACTGCTAATAACTATAGTAACAATGTTTATATTCCAGATAATAATTTGTATATAATGCATAACTGTGCATATTTATGATCCGGATCAGAACATTATCTAATAGACTAAAAAACCACAATTTTTCATACCAGTTAAATCTTTATTAGTTTTAATTCTTATCGCATTTATTATTTCTTAACCTAAGTTTTTAAGAAACTAAGAAAGCATCAATTGTGTTTTCATATAATCTACTTCTAGGTTTGGTTACAAACAATCTGCACAGACACTTTTTCTTAATGTTGGTTGGACTGACTTGCTGACTTGGACAAACATGCAGGGAGTAGAAATACATTGACTGACCTTATTAATAAAGTGAGATTTATACAGAATACACAGTTTCAATTTTAAAAATTGTTATTGTTATGTGTCCTGTTAATAAATTAAAATATAAAATATTCTAATAATAATAAGAGAAATAAATAAAAATAAACAGAAAAATATAATTTACTACTTATATATCATTTTATGATATGTATTATAGAATAATAAACTATCCAACTTGAATATTGTAAATAATATATTTAGCCTGAGTTCGAATTCTGATGAATACAGATTGCTGATTCAGTGGTCTGTCTACCACTGAACTGTTTTTAACTTAACAGAGACAACGAAATGCCTTTAAAAATAAAATGCAAATAAACCTTTTTGCTGCAATTGAAATTGTTAGTTGTTCTGTTACTGATTTAATTCTTTCTTTTTGTATTCTTTATTTTATAAGCAAAGAAAGCAAGAAAATAGTTTTTTAAAAAGATAGAATTTGTTATTTATTAAACTGCTTATATAAATTTTTCATTTTATTTGACAGAAGATTTATAAATACTGTTTTTAAAAATAACTTCAAAATCTTTAGAGGAATAATAAGTTTTTAGGTATGTGATGTCTTAAAAAGTTTGAAAAATGTCTTAAAAAGTGTGTAAAAGACAGAACGAGTTCTGACATAACAAAACAAAAATAAATTAAAGTATTTTAAGCCTGTGTCAAATAATAATTTATTCAAATGATTTGACTTTGTTTTATTAAGCAAGATTTATTCTTTGTATAACAAAGTTTCAAATATTTGCAAGATTGTAGGGTTTGTACTATTTTATTATTGTTATATTTTTAGCTCTCAGTATTTTATAGTTTCTTTAGACAGTTTGGTGTTGTCTTTATTAGTAGTATTTTATAAAATTCATTTTTTTAGGCAGTTTTGTGTTGCTTCTATACTTGGGTGCATTGAAGAATTTTAGATTGTTGCCGTATCTTAACCTATACTTGGGTGCATTGAAGAATTTTAGATTGTTGGCGTATCTTAACAAAAAGTTAAAAAATAATTTTTAACTTTTTTCAGAATTGTACCATATAATTTTGATGTTGATTTTGATTTTATATATTTTTTAGACTGATTGAGTGTTCAGTTGTATTTTAATTTTGTAAATAAAGTAGAATAAATTTTTCAAATTTTTAAGATCCAGCAAACGTAATGGTAAGATTTTGTTAGCTGTAACAAGATAATTGACATTTTCAATATTAGATCGGATGGAGATGAGATGTGACTTTCAATATTACATTGGATGGAGATGAGTGAGTTGTGATTTTCAATATTACATTCGAATGAGATGAGCAAGTTTTGTCTTAAAAACCATAAAGAGCGCTTGATAATTTTCTTCTTATGTTGGCCATTTTTGTTTCTGTAAATTACAAACCCATCATCACAATACAAAACCAAAATCTCTTTTTTTTTATAATTCTGAGAAAACTGAAACAATATAAAGATTTGAAATATAACTAACTCACAAACTTTAAAGCTCTCTCATAAACTTAAGCTCCGGCACAATAAAATCGAACAACCTGCCTCTTTTTCTTATCCAGTTTTTTTTTTTTTTTTTTTGAAAACAAAAATTCATCTTGCATGCTGTATTAATATTTTTATATTCATTATTTATATTAGAATGCTGTTTGCAAATTATTAAGAGAGTAAAAATTAAAAACTTGCAAAGATGACTAGGATTTTTAAAGGTAAGTAATAAAGTTTTTTCCATTAATTTTTATAAAGTTAATTTCCTAAATTAATTTATTACATACTGTGTGCTTCGCTATTGGTTTACACAGAGTTTTTTTTTTCAAACAATTGATTTGTTTTACGTTAAGTGCCATTGCTACCTCATTCTTTTTCATTTTTTAAAGAATTCAAAAATCAAACTGATGCATTTTCTTTTTTATTTCTGATTTTTTTTAGATAAAATGAAAAATTGCTAATTCACTCTCATTTTGAAGGACTCAAAGGTAAAAAGAAGAGTTGTTATAAAACTCTTTTTAAAGTCATTTAAAGTGAAAAAGAAAGCAGGAAGATAAATTTATCTCAATTTATTTAAAACTTCATGGTGGTCATATTGCAATGGATTTCTAATTAAGTAAAATATGTTCACAGTTATTTTTGTTAAACAAAAATAGTGTTTAACACCATTTTACTTACTTGCCTTTCGTCTTCAGGGAGGTTCCTCCATTGTTCTCCAATTAACTTTCCAATATCCCACATTTTCATTTCAGGGTGTTGCATTTTTACTGCTTCCCACACCTTAAATATATATTGAAAAAACATTCTAAAATCTTAAAAATATCTTAAAAAAATCTTATAAAATACCAAATAGTTATTGATAATAATTTATGGTGATTTTTTACAATAATATTTTCAAATTATATGCAGTAAAAATCATTTTTTTAAAAATAAATTTACCTTTCTGCTATACCTCATGTACGCAGGTAATGGTTTATCAGGCTGTTTAGGAGGCTTCGGAATTTTGATCTCATTCTAAGAATTATTTCTATAACTATTTGAAACAGTTTTAACTATATTATTATCTTCTAAGTATCATTTTAACAATTGAATCAGCGTTTTTATAAAGGGCTGATTTGCTCAAAACCTGTTTTTGAGAAAACTAAAAAAACCTTTATATCTTTTAATATTAAATATACAGAATTTGTGAAATATATTTTAAAAAAATATATGCAAGAGTAACATCTTAGTACATTTTGATGATTCTTATAAAATTTTGTTTGTAATTAATGTATGAAATTTTGAAAAATTCGCCTTTTTAAAAAAAAAATCAAATATTTAAGGAAGGAAAACAAACTAAAACTCCATAAGAACTACAACTATTTACTTTAAAACAATGTTTTAACATCCCAATAATAAATACAATACATACATACATACATACATATATATATATATATATATATATATATATATATATATATATATATATATATATATATATATATATATATATATATATATATATATATATATATATATATATATATATTAGGGTGGTGCTAAAAACAACTTATTTAAAAAATGACAGCTGACAACCCCTAAATGTGTTTTATATAATAAAATAATACTGGATTTAAAAAATTTTTGAATCAAAAATATTTTTACGGGTGCCACAAGACATACATCAAACAGGTTCCTAATATTATAAAAAAAAAAGTTTTTTAAAAGTATGTCATGTTGGGTCTCAAAAGACGCAAAATTTTATAAAAATTTCAAAAATAACAATTATTTAAAAAAAAAATTGTTATTTTATAGTTTATTGCAAAAAAAATGACCTTTTAAACTAAAAATGAAAAAAGTTTTTTTTTTTTTAATTATAATTTCAAAAAAATCTTAAATAATAGTTTTTTTTATAAAATAATTGTTATTTTTAGAATTTTTATAAAATTTTGCTTCTTTTGAGACCCAACATGATATACTTTTGAAAAACTTTTTTTTTATAATATTAGGAACCTGTTTGATGTATAAGGGCCTTGTGGCACCCGTAAAAATATTTTTTATTCAAAAATATTTTAAATCCAGTATTATTTTATTATATAAAACACATTTAGGGGTTGTCAGCTGACATTTTAAAAATAAGTTGTTTTTACCACCACCCTAATATATATATATATATATATATATATATATATATATATATATATATATATATATATGTATATATATATATATATATATATATATATATATATATATATATATATATATATGTATATATATATATATATATATATATATATATATACATATATATATATATATATATATATATATATATATATATATATATATATATATATATATATATATATAAACAACTTTAAAAAGTATTCTACACAATAGAACATTGAGCATGTTCTTAAAAGAACAGAGCAATTTTATATTAGTAGAAAATCACTTAACAGTTTCTCCTAAAAAACTATAAAAATAAATGAGTTCAAATAATATTTACATTAACTACCCTTTTTAAAAAAACATTTAAAAAAATAGCATAAGTAATCATTTCTAAAGAATTCTTTTTATAATAGTGTCAGCAAATTCCACAAATGTGTGAAAATTTACAGTAGTTAAGACATTTGCAACTTCCTGTAATTTAATTTTTGGTATAAATTGAAGTTTTATTAATTTGATCATCCATTTCTGATGAATCTTTGTTGATGAAACACAGTGTTAAATGGAAAAAAAAAAAAAAAAAATTTTTGTTAAGTGATTTTCTACTATAATATATATATATATATATATATATATATATATATATATATATAATATATATATATATATATATATATATATAACGCAAATTTATTTGACCAGAATGTTTTAAAAACATTCTGAATGTTTTTAACAATATAAACAATGTTTTTATTTTTTTTAATAAAATGTTTTTATTTTCAATTTTTTTAATAAAATGTTTTTATTTTTTTTTACTGTAAATCATGCGCAGAGTGTTGCTACATCAACGATCTTATAGCCTGACTCGCAAGGGAGTGCTGCTACATCGACTGACAAATAGCCTGACCCGCAAGGGAGTGCTGCTACATCTACTATCTTTTAGCCTGACCCGCAAGGGAGTGTTGCTACATCGACTGAGGGTTTGGTTGGGGCAGGCAGTCTATCAATTAATAAAAAAAAATAATTCGGGTCTTGCATTTTAATTTTTACTTTTTGTCAACAAAATATGGAAAAAACTTTCGGACAACATCTACGGGTTGTATATATATATATATATATACATATATATATATATATATATATATATATATATATATATATATATATATATATATATATATATATGTATATATATATGTATGTATTGTATTTATTACTATATATATATATATAATATATATATATACATATATATATATATATATATATATATATATATATATATATATATATATATATATATATATATATATATGTATATATATATGTATGTATTGTATTTATTACTATATATATATATATATATATATATATATATATATATATATATATATATATATATATATATATATATATCAGGGTGTTAGCTAGCCCAATGGTGCCGCGTATAACGCAGAATTCCCAATGGGCTTAAAATTCCCAAAAGTCAACGACCTTTTTTTTTTTTGAGTGTTTTTTGAGTTTTTTAGGACCTTTTCTACAAAATTCCCAACATTTTCTAAAACAACAACAATAAAAATTCCCAATACGGCAAAAACGCGGTATAAAATTTATTTCTGGCTAACACCCTATATATATATATATATATATATATATATATATATATATATATATATATATATATATATATATACATACATGCATATAGTAATAAATACATATATATATATATACATATAGTAATAAATAAAATACATATATATATATATATATATATATATATATATATATATATATATATATACATACATATAGTAATAAATACATATATATATATACATATAGTAATAAATAAAATACATATATATATATATATATATATATATATATATATATATATATATATATATATATATATTTATATATATATATATATATATATATATGAATTAATAGCTAAAATAGTTATCAGTATTAAGTCTCAGCATATTATTCTAGTTCCTCCTCAAAGTCACTATCAGGGAGATTCTCACATTCATTAGTTGGCCAGGAGTACAGCTCATTATAAAACTCATTGAATTCATCAGGAATGAATTCTTTTAATTTGTTAAAGTCCTCCACCTTCACTTTTTTCAGTGTAACTTTGCCACTTGGATAAGCTAAACTATCCACCTGTGGTACAGTGCTCATATGTTTGGACATAAAAAAAGTATGACAGACCAAATTATCAATATTGGTGAATGCCTTAATGTAGCCTTTTTTATCATGCTTATGTAAAAATGAAACAAGTTACTAATTGAAAAGTGAACCTTCTTTTCTTTTGGGGTATTTTTACCCTTGGTTTTTGAAGAAATGCAAGACTTTTTGTAATGATTTGGGTTCCAAGCTTTAAAATCAAAAAATTCAGTTGCATCTACAATTTCTTTTACCGTAAACTTTTGTGATCTGGAGTTGCTAATAATAAGCTCGGTGAATTGATGCATGTGATAAAGACAGTCATGTGTTTTTAAAACATTTAAAATTATGAAATTATTGAAGTCCCTATCGCAAGGGATTTTGGCAAGCTTATCATCTTCATATAGTCATTTTTCACTAATACTTAAGTCAGATAAAAGTGCACTGCAACATATCCACCTATGTTATACTCTCAAGAACTATATAGGCCTAGGCTTACCATAACAAGATTTAACTACTCAGTGTATGTTAACTATCTGAAAAAATAAATAATAATAAAACTCAGGCAACAGCATATCAAACTACTATGCAAAAAAGGTTTAATATGCAAAACCTATAAATTATTTACTTTAAAGTCATTTTACTCATAATACCTGTATATAACAGGTATACCCATATCTAAGTACTATAGCTGGTTTAGACTTAGCGCTAGGTTTTAGAGTTAAAATATTTTGAAGTATGTTATTCTATAAATTTTAGACATATAAACATATAATATATTTAAATTATTTTAAACTTATGCTTTCATGAAATTTGTTTGTTTCAAAATTTTATAGTATAGTATATTTTATAATTTTAGTATAATTTCATGTAAACATAAGACTTATGTAAACACTAAACTTATGATAAGTTTAAAATGGCTTAAATATACTATATGTAAATGTATATATATATATATATATATATATATATATATATATATATATATATATATATATATATATATATATATATATATATATATATATATATATATATATATATATATATATATATATATATATATATATATATATATATATATATATACAGTGTGTGTATATATATATATACATATACATACATATATATATATATATATTATATATATATATATATATAATATATATATATATATATATATATATATATATATTATATATATATATATATATATATATATTATTGGATGTTTGAAACTTACCTGCAAGTAAACTTGGGGTACTTTAGTGGAACTTCATTTCCTTTATTGTTTATGTATGACTGTCCCATTAAATGTGCTTGTTTTATTTTGTTATGTTTGTATGCACAAGGATAACTTTCTTTCCTCTTTCTAGGACTTGGAATTACGAGTTCCATTAAAAATTTTATAATAATAACAACATACAAGAAACTATTTATATTTTCCACCTATTGCGCCTAAAAATACGAATCAGCTGGAGAGTGATTTTTTTAAAAAGGGCGTATTTGAAGCAAATTCGCCTTTTTAAAAAAAATCAAAAACTTTCAGGTGGCTTTATTTGTGTAAGAAGATAAACACATTTTTTACATAAACTGATGAAGCTCATAGATCATAGAACACAAAACACACAAAAAGTGAATTTCAAAAAAAATGTCAAATCAGCACTTTTAAAAAACACTGATTCAGTTATTGTCATTACAACATTTACCATTTTCATTACAATATAACAAAAAGGGGTGCTTAGTTTATTACTTTCTTTAAAAAATGTTATCAGAGCTTAATATGTTTGTTTAACAAGATATGGCAAAAAAAATAAATGCATAATGTTTACTACTAAAAGTTTTATGCATAAGAAAACATCAAGTAAAAAATACGTGTTTTTTCTTCAAAATATTTCATTTTTATAATACAAAAAAAATGTGCAAAAACATATATACATACATCCTTACATACATACATACATAAATAAATACTGTTGTGAATGACAACTCCCATGCGTCTAGAAAACAATTAGCGGTTATCTTTGAATATTAAATTTAATGAATTTATAACGATGTTATGCAACAAAAAAAACAAAAAAAAACAATTAAGAAATTATTCGATGAAAATCCTAAAAAGTGACAACCATGTAAATAAATTTTAAAACTAATTTGTCAAACGTTATTACTTTTTATATATAGCTGTCAGGCTAGCTTAATCTATAGAGCGACTTGGTCGCTTTATCGGACTCATATTTTAATTTTAATTGATTTTATTTTATTTATTTATCGTATAATCAGAATCCATTTTGAACTTATTTGAATTTTTAAAAGTATTGATATGAATAGCATAAAATAAATAACAATGATTTTAAACAACAAAAGGTATGAGTTTCGCGAAAACCATTTGCACAAAAACTCACATTACATAACTCAATTGTTGTTATGTTGCATAATAGAAAGTACTGGTTTCTATTATTATTTTTACAGTGAACTTTTGCTTTTTATTAAATCAATAAATAAACAAAAACAACAGATAATTAGTTTTCACTGTAAACATTTATTATTTTAACAACTATTACGAACTATAGGGCAACAACTATTCATATGCCAAGGAGCACAGTAGCCACAAATGCGGCACTGCTTATTTTATGCATGAAAACTCTAAATAAAGTATTGTGTAGCAAAAAAATCATTCATCAGAACATAAAAGTTTTATTTTCTTGCTTAAAAGACTTTTATGCTTAAAAAAATAGGCATGCATGACACTAACAATAATATTATTAAACTTTGAAACCATTGATAGGTTTGTTAAGAAAATATTGTTTTGTTATGTTGTTTAATCTGCAATGTATTTTTAATTATAACTTAAATTATAATACAGATTTGAATCAAATATAGATAGTACTTGAAACTCTAAACAATAAACTACAAAGTTGTAAGAATAAACTCTTTATGCGGTCTTGACAATACACGCTATAAGTATTAAGAGGAAAATGTGCATCATAACAGTATTTTTTAGATAATAATAAAATTTGTCTCTCTAAGGGTTACCAAGAGGTTCGAAAAAGCTTGATATTAGCCAGCCTCCAAACTATTGAACTAATTTTTTATATAAAGAGTTACAATATTTTCATTTTGAGATAATCAATGTTTAAGTTTTAAACAGTTATAGTTTATAAACTATTTATCAATCTACTTTTGGTAAAAAAAAAAAATGAAAGAAAGATGGACTAGTATTATTTTTGTAGTACATAGAGAGATCGACATAAGTTAAATAAAATTATGAAAAAAGTGCAAATAACAAAAAAATGGACTAGTACAATTCTTCTCACCTCAAAATAATATAAATGAAATACTACTGTATTTATATGTATTTTGCACATACTAATATATAAAAACATACAATAATATTAAAGTAATATATGTATATAACATCCACATAACAATTTGCAGCCATTTTTTTATAATTAGTTTTTTTTTGCAATGCATATAGCATTTTTTAATACTAATTAAAGTGTTAAGGCCTTTATGAAAAATGTTTGAAAATATAATTGCTCATAAAAATATATTTAAAGAAATGTTTCATACTGGCATAAATGTAACAGCTTTTTCTTTCATACGACTCTAGAAAACAAAAAAGCAATTTATTGGTATGAAAACATATTTGCAATAAATACCTTTGTTTAGTGTCTAAAACTACTCTATTTTTTTTTAATACAGATTGAAAATACAATATTATTATATATTTTATACCATTTACAAATTTTATTCCAGTATGGTGCTAATTTTTCTTGACGCTTTCGTTTGAGCTTTTATTTATTTCATACCTTAAATGATAAGAGATTTAGTTATATATAATTTTAACTATTTATTTTTGTTATTTAGTTTTTTATTGTTCTTTTAATATCATAAAATTCATATATATATATATATACATATATATATATATATATATATATATATATATATATATATATATATATATATATATATATATATATATATATATATATATATATATATATATATATGTAAATTATGTTAGTGTATTTTACAAATAGAGTGCTCAATGTTCTTAAAGAACAGAGCAATAATTAATTAGTAAAAAACACTTATCTAACTTTTATCTATAAAAGTTAGATAAGTGTTTTTTACTAATTAATTTATATATATATATATATATATATATATATATATATATATATATATATATATATATATATATATATATATATATATATCCAACTAATCTAACTAATCCATTTATTTAACCATAAAATATGAAAATTTACAATAATATTTATAAACTCACATAAATAAGGTTAGGTGTCACTCATATAGTTAAAAACTAGTCAATGGAGTGACACCTGAAAAAAAAAACATGTAAAATAAAATAGTATATATATATATATATATATATATATATATATATATATATATATATTATATATATATATATAATATATATATATATATATATATATATATATATATTATATATATATATATATATATATATATATATATATATATATATATATATATAATATATATATATATATATATATATTATATATATATATATATATATATTATATATATATATATAATATATATATATATATATATATATATTTATATATATATATATATATATATATATATATATATATATATATATATATATATATATATATATATATATATATAAACTAAATCTTTAATAACTTTATTTACTTTTCTAGTTTATGACCTTTAAAAGTAAATTACGATAGCCGCCAAATCGTTACGGTACTTAATCTTAAATAACGGTTATAGATGCAGTAGCGATATTTCATCTCCGATTTGATTTTTTGTTTGTTTTTATGTTTGTTTGTTTGTTTTTTGTTTTATTGCTTTGGTTTTAGTTACGGTAGAAAATGATAGAAGAAAAAAGAATGAAAAAAAATTATAACCTCATATGCTTTCTCATAAGATTTGAAAAAAAATGACGTTGATTTTTGGATTAATTGTGCACAATTTATGAAAACTTGCTTGCTGAACAATACCTTATTTTGGATTTTCATAATTTTGAGAGAAAACTTTTTTGTGTCAACAGAAAAGTCAAGTAAACTCACTAGTGATAGGTTTAACGATTTGAATAATATTTTTCAACTACATCAACATGAAAATGAATCTCTTTACAGAGAATGCATGTTGACATGTACTAACTAAAAACAAAGCTTTGTTGTGTGGGAAAACCTGCAACTTCTATTTCAGAAAGAGCAAAATTGGTGGTATAATTAAACGAAAATTAAACTAAAGGTCTTATAGCAGTCATTGTAACGTTATTGAAACGAGGGTACCTTTTTTGTGGAACAAACTAGCATTTCGGTGTTTTAGATCATTGGAATTATTTGCTAGAATTTGAGGCTCAGTTTAACCCATTTTTATAAAATGACATTGCAACATATGCAGATAAAGAAAATTGATCTTACTAATTAAAAATAATCTCGTGATTAGTTGTTGATTAATATAATGGGAGAAAAAAAGCATTCTCACATTAAAAAAGTTATTTTATTTATTTAATTGTAGAGGTCAGTCATTTGACAATGCGTATTGAGGAGCAATTTTTTAAATAGTTTTAGATCAAAAAGTTTTTCAGTTAAAATAAATTGATCTCAAAACTGCCACTTTGATGTTCTTATAGTTGAAAAATATGTTAGATAAAATTTGAAAACAAAGCAAAATCAATCATGCTAGGTATTGATTACGTTACAACGTGTTTTCTTCTTCAAAGAAAAATTTCTAACGAAGAGTATATCCGCAAGTAATGTTACTTGTTTGAGATAATTTTTGTATTAACGGTCTTATAGTAGATATTGATAGGTTAAAGAGAAGGATTAAGAAGCAAAAGAGAAAGAGAGGGATTAACGAGCAAATTGAAACATTGCTTAGAGGTTGCTGAGGTATTTTCTTTTTTTTTGGCTAACTTTGAACTTTTGGAAAATTGCTGTCGAAAAGAAGTTTCTAATTTGGTTGATTTTTATTCTGAAGGCTTCAGACTTCAGAATAAAAATCGTGATATTGCTTATAATATCACGATTTTTTGCTTATATATTCCCAGCTAGCACACATACATTGATAAAACGTTAGAACAATGTTGTGCGTTGCGTTAGCCCAACATCGACCGCCAACGTTGTTTTTATAGCATTTTGGTTACAAATGCGACGTCGCCAACAACCAAAAAACAACGTTGGTTCAATGTTGTATTTTAAGTCGGTATTGGGTAATGTTTTACTTTGATTCAACGTTGTACTTTACGTTGGCACAACGTTGTATTTTACGTTGGCAAAGCGTTGTATTTTACGTTGGTAAAACGTTGTATTTTACGTTGGTAAAACGTTGTATTTTAAGTTGATTCAACGTTATATTTTACGTTTCCTCAACTTTATATTTACCTTTTATCGGAACCGAATTTATTTTTTTTCATGTTATGCATATACATTTAAACATAAAATATCATGTATTTATACGCGTGTATAATCGTATATATATGTATAGATGCATTTATATATACGAATTTCCATCATAAACTCCAACTATGTGCTCATTAACACCAACTTGTCTAACTGAAACGCAAGTGCAATTATTACCAATTGTCACTCTTATTTTAAATGCAGTATCTGAAGACACTTCTATTCTAAGTGCAAAAAAAAGCGTGAGCATTAGTTTAGTTTTAGGTTTGAATTAAGTGAAGACATTTTTATAATCACTATCTTCTTAGACCCTTGATTTAAATCGCTATCTTCTTAGACCCTTGATTTAAATCAGCTATGTTTACTTCGACAAATTGTGGAATCATACTTAATGGTATCTGAAAAAAAGCGCGATTTAAGTATTTCTATGATTCACAATAAAATTCAACTCGAGGAAACAAACCTTTTATCTGATGCAAATGGAATTTTAGATAAAACGTTTGAACATGTTTTTCAAAATTGTATCCTTCCTAAGAGAAAAACTTTAGATTAGCAATTAAAGTTTGAAATTACTGCGTACACTGAAGAGAAAACATTAGAATGTTCAGATTGTCCTATTCTCTACTGAAAGAATAAATGTAATATTTTTCCTTTATTATTCAAAGTTGCACTTAATCTTCTGTACAAGCAACAAACTTGTTATCAGAAAGAGTTAACACTGCGGGAGCATGTGTAATTGATAATAAACGCAATAGCCTTTCCTAGCAAAACGTGGAGCGGTTAAATTGGACTAAAAGTAACAAAAAGTTCTTATATATAGTATATAAGATTATTCAAATAACATTTTAATTCTGTAGTTGTATATAGTAAAAATATAACGATAAAAAAATACTTAAATTCGGATTTCTTTAAACTAGTGATTTGATTCGCGAATCAAGTGCTGCTTCTTTTCGAAATTCGATTAGAAACTGACATAACCAAAATTATTATTTATAATTATTATTATTAATATCTTAATAATTAAACTGTACATTAAGAGTGTAAAAAATATAAAAGATATTAATGTAAGCGCATTCGTTTGGATGGAATTTTGTAAACTGTCACTTATGGTGGAACAGTAAAAAAAAAAGTCACAGTTGAATGGATATAACAACACATTTTACACATTACATCTATTAATTCAAGTATTATAATTTATTTAACTATTTCTTTTTTATTTATAAAAAATTAGCTATTTTTTCAGGCGTTATTAACCTCTCGCTTTCATCCCATAACTTTTTTACTATGGTTTTATCATACTCTGGAACTACCGCCTCAGTGCATTCTTCTAGTAACTTTCCTGAAACTCCTTCTAAATTTTTTTCCAAACAACCATATAGTATTGTTTCTACAGCTTCGGATGGTGTCTTCCAGAATACGTAAGCATATAGTTCGGATAAAATGCGTAATATGCGCCAATTGTATGGGAAAATGTTCCTTCGCAACGACGTGGAAACTTTACCTGGGTTAACAGCGTTTACAGTTACAACTTTTTCGTTTAAATAAGCTGCCAACTCCTGAGTAAATAATAATAAAGCAAGCTTGGTGTTATTGTATGCAGTAATAGGTGAAAACTTGTTATTTGATTGCAAATCAGTCAAGATAAAATTGGCTCTTTTATAACTATCGCAAACAACATTTATAATTCTACCTTGGGCACTTAATCTAATTTTTTGTAACAATATCTTTGTTAACAAAAAATGAGACAAATAGTTTATTTGCCAAGTTGTTTCATTTTTATCAATTGTCTCTTGTCTTTTATTCCCAGAAACTATTGCTGCGTTGTTGACAAGTATATCGATGCATGGAAAGTCTTCGCAAATATCTTTTGAAAATTCACGTACCGACGCTAATGAAGCAAGATCTAATTTCCTAGCTTCAATGTACTGTTGACCTGTATAATCTCTCAACTGTTTTGCAATTTTCAAACCCTTTTTTAAATTAGAACAGCCTATTATTATTTTTGCGCCCTTTGATGCTAGACGAAATGCCGTTTCGTAACCGATTCCATTTGTGGCTCCAGTAATTACTACAACTTTACCTTTAAGATTACCCTTAGACTTGCAAACAACACATGTGCGATTCAATTTGATAAATGCAATAAGAATACCGAGAACTAATAACAAGCTCATGCAATATAAGACAGTGTGTGTATCTTCTATTCCACGTGTTATAACTTCATACAAGAAGTCGTCATTATTAGGTGCACAACGTTTACAACTTTTTCTGCACAATTTTTTAACTTCGGATTTGCCACAATCACCTTTTTCGAGCCATTCTTGACAACGGCGATCTTGATCAAAACACCGTGGTTTTTTTGCTATAACAAATGTTACTTGTACAAACATTGCTAAAAAGGCAGTACATAAAACCTTTCTAAAAAAATCGCCCATTTAAAGAGTTGTAAAAACTTTTCAAAGCTTTACCAGATAAAAATCTTTACGTCTTATTCTCGCTTTTTTAGTTTTTAAATTGTAAATTATTTATTTTTCTGAAGCTCGCTAATAAATAATTCTATAGTCATTCATCTTAAACTTTTTTTATTGGACATTTTGTGTTTCTTATTTTTAATTTCATTTGTGGTAAAACGATTCTATATGTAAACTCATTGATAGGTTGAGACTTTAAATTTGCAAACGGAGTTCTATAATTATTGCGCCAACTGAAATGCGCAATCAATTGTTTAAGAGTTTAATACCTATTTTTAGTTTTTTTTTTTTTAATAAATACGCTTTTAAATACAGAAGAGTAAACCTTTTTTTTTTTTTTAACTTTTCTTAACTAATTTAATATTCATCGACAAATTTTAAATTTCATAAAAATTCTTTTTGCGTTAAAAACGTGTAAAGTTTGAATCCCCCTTTGAGAGGATTTCAAACTTTTCACGCTTGAGGGGGTCGCAAATTTTTTGTGTTTATAATTTTTGAACGCTAAGAGATTATTTTATAAATTTTAAAATTTATAGATTTCAACAAGTTAATAATTTTTATTAACTTGTTGCTCTCACGTTTAGGGCATGGCCATTGCAAAGTTTTGAGCGTTTTTGTTCCCTGGTTCCAATTATCTCAATTTTTTTGCAAAGCATCCTTATTTGACATAAGTATAAACATATAAATGGTTAGAGTTTGCTACATTTTTTGGAGCTAAAACACCAAAAAATGCTAGATCACCCCTGAAATAAGTGCCATAATTTAACTGATTTAATAGATGACTTTCCGTGCAACATCACATCTTTTTGTAAACAACATGCGCGTGCATACTTATAGGCAGAAAACATTAGAACTTTATAAGAATACATTCATAAATTTATTATAACACACAAACAAGAGTTAATTGCATTTCTTTTTGTTAAATTTTAAGTTGCTCTTCTGCAAATTTTAAATTCAAATTGCTCTCGTAAAACGACAACAACATAATTCTTATAAGCTTTTTAAATTTTGCTTTTTGAAACTTAGTAAATAACATCAGTTAAATATATTATATTTTAAAATTGCTAATTGTAACCATAAGTAGGGACAAATTAAAAGAAATGTTAGGAAAGTTTACAGCATATTCAAAAGACCTAGTTTCGTAAAAATTATGCTATTATGAAAAATTTAAGTAATTAAAAAAATAAGACAAAATACAAGTTAAAACAAAATTACCCTCCTTTAAATACATTTAAATTTTTAATCTGTAAAAAATGCTTCTCTATAGATTACTTTAAGAAAAAGCAGATTGCTGGACATCCTGCAAAATTCAGAGGGTTAAATAAATTTTGCAAAAGTCAAAGAATTTTGATTGATTTCATCGGAAAATCAAATAATTTTTAAAAGAGTCAGGGAAAGTTCAAAGAAAATAAACATGAAAATTTGCTGGCCACCTTGATAATATACATTTACATTAATTAACTACACCCATATTAAACGAATAAATGCATTATTATATTACCCATAGTAATTTCTAATAAATTGATTGATCCACACAGTCATATAAATAATGGGAAACATTTTATACATCAAATTCCTCTATTCATATACTAGTAATAACAGTTTTGCCACAATACTATATAAACAATTTCTATTTTTTTTTGTTGCTATAATTGTAAACAATTAAAAAATTGTAATTTTAATTCTTAAAAAAAATTTTAATCTTCAAATTTAAGCTTTAATTAAAGAAGGTCTTATAAGTTCATTTTATTGTCTACACTTTTAATATCGCGCAGATAGCATCTTTAACATTGAATCCTCTACGTAGTGAATTAATAGTAGGAAATTAAAATTCAAGCTGGTATAGAAGACTTTGTTCAGCAAATTAAAAAATATGGTAGATACAGACAAATTATTTTACATTAAAGAACACAATAGTTATCAAATAACAAAAGATTTTTATTTATACCAGTTACAAATTTAATGGTATCAATATGTTTATAACTGAACCAAGTTTGCTATAAGGTCATAATTTTTTTCCTGCAATAAAAACTTCAGTACAATCAATAATACAAACAGTTTTTAAACTTTTTTTCAAAAACATTTTTGTAGGTTATTCTTTATTGCTCCAAAATTTGGCTAAAATTTAGATTAGCAACTCTAGAAGAAAATTGGTATTATTATTTTTAAGATACTACACTATTGCAGGTCTAATGCAGAAAAACAGTATCTTTATTTGATGGACTTTGTTTTAGCTTTTAAACACAATACTAAGATAGTCCTCCAACAACAATCCCAAGTGAACTAAGTTTTAATTCTTTTGTAGAGAGGCATTACCATTATTTAATATAAGACTGAAAAAAATTCTTTTATTCTTTGTTCGATTTTGGTATGAAATACGTGAACTTTGCTTAGGTAAAGCTTAGTCTTTCAATTTCAATAATTCAATTAAGTTTTGTGCTTTATTAATTGAAAGTAAAACTTTTAAAATTCTGCTTTATAAATATTGTGTTGATAATATTCAGAAATAGTAGACTTTAGGTGGTTTGGTGTCATAATGTATTTTCTCAGTATAGTTATCAAGATCCATATTGCAGATAATAGTATTGATACTCAAATGAATGTCGTTTTTTACATAAAGCTTCATAGGATACTTTCTTTTTTAGATTGAACTAGAAATTGGAATTATAAAATCAGATGGATTAGGCTAATTCATAAGCTTTATCCAGTTTCTACTTCTTCTACTTTTAATAGCGATTCCAGGGCGCAACAAAAAACATTTGATTTTTGATAAAAAAAAAACACGTAATTTTCATGAACTTTACTCTTTTATTTCTTTTTTTATAATAAAGCTTGAAGTTTTTTGCATCAACTTCTTTCCAAGAAGCTGAAGTTTTTTGAAGATTTTTAAAGTTTCTTGAAGTTTTTTGCATCAATTTCTTTCATTTTTTCTTTAGAAAGTACAATGTTTAATATGGCTTCTTTTCTATATTATTTATGTCTTAAAACCGTTCTTAATAAAAAAAATTTGCTGCGGGACACGCTTTTTCAAAACAAGTTTTTGAAGGTAAGACTTCCAAAGTACCAAAACACATCAAATTTGTTTGAAAATTTACATATAGATTATAAAAAGGATAAGGAATCTAATGGAATGGGGACCCTTTTTAACATTTATACATAGTTTTTAAGTTCTCAGCGTTTAAAAACTTTAGGGTTGGTTTATTTAAAAAAAAAATTTTTTCTAAAAAGGTTCCCTGCGAAAAAAACAAATATAGCCTTTCTACTATTCAAGTATTTATTTTTGTTTTCTTAAAAAATAGTGCTTAGGAATTTTGTTTAGAAACTATTTATATGTCTTTATTCCTTTGCCTATCGTTTGTTTTGATTTTTGCGCTTGATTTTTGATGTTTTTTTATATTATTTCGGTGCCATTTTGCGCCAAATTCATTTTACCCCAAATTTTCCATTCTTAAAGACAAGGTTTTTGTTGAAAAAATCATCAGTTTTTCCAGCACAAAAAAATGAAATAACTTTGGATCCAATTAACTACTAAAGTTGAAAGACACCTCATTTTTTAAGTAATGTTAAGCTCTACGCAGTGTTAAAAAATGGGTTCTAACCTTGACTTTCTGACCCGAGAAAACCCTTTTGTGGAATGATAGCCTACACTATGGGGATCACTTGGATATAAGTATTAAAATCAGATTACAACGTCCTGGCAAGTTATTGATGTTTAAATTTTCTGAATTTATTGATTACACACACATTCGAAATGACAGCTTGTTTTGCATTTTTACAGTAAGATATAATTTTAAATTCAAGTAAACAAACATACTGTAGCATAAAGAGCATTATGTTTTATGAAAACATAAAAAAAAGTTGAAAAATTAAAAGATATCAAGAAGATAAGCTTCCTTTATTTCCAAACAAATATAATATTTTTTTATTCTTCTGTTTTTCTGTTTAACTTTTCATAAAAATTATTTTCAACTGTGAAAATAAAACAGTTTTTGAATTTCGGGAAAATTTCGGGAAAATAAAAATTTCGGGAAAAGGCATGATTTATTTACTTTATTCACGAGAGCAAAACTGCGCACATCTAATTTTACAAAAAAATGCCGAATACAGCAAAAAACCGCCGAGACTGCAGGAAAACTGTCTGTTTTCTTTGCTTCAGTAAATGTCAGAGGGAACTGACACCTTTCCTAAAAGAAAAATGCCAAACAATACTCAATGAGAGGATCGATTTTAGTAATGACAAAGTTCCACTTGGAATTTGTGAAAAGTGTCGTTCTTGTTTAAGAAGAAAGGATTCTGAAGAACACATCAATCTCCCATCACTTTACAATTTTGAGACTATAAAAATTCGACCTCAAACTAGAGACACACAATGTGACTGTTTGATTTGTATTTTGGAAAACTGAGAAATAATGGTCAACACAAAACTCAGCTTTTGCAGAGCTCAGCACAAAATACTCCATCTTCAACTGTCCAAAAACGATGCTCTGACTGTTTTTCAATTATTGGAAGAGGATTACCTCATCATTGCACAAAGGGCACTTTGCGAAATAACCTTGTTGCTGTTGCAACCAAGGATCCTGTTGCATCTGAACGAGTTGCTGCTGTTGTTGTTTCAAGTAAGGATTCTTCTCCACATGACACTGTTCGATTGAGTCAACCACAAGGTGGAAGAATGCTTCCAATAATGCCAGGTAAAAGTTTAACTTTCATGAAAAGATATTTTAGAAGTTTCGAAATTAAACAATATCTGCATTTATTTTAGGTTCCTCATCAGCTAGAAAACTATTTCCTCCAAACCCATCAATTAGTATAAAAGAACTTGTTCAAGTTCAGGCAAACACAGGGCTTTCAAACAATGGCATCAAGAGACTAGCTGCTACAATTAATCAGTCAACTTCACAACATATTGTTGAGAAAAACTATGCTGTAAAATTTGATGCAGTTAGTAAGCAGCTTTCTCACCATTTCACGAGTTCATTGATTAAAGATCATGCTGGATGTGGAAGGACTGTCATTCATTGCAAGGACTTCAAAGAGCTTAAAAATGAACTCATTTCTATGAGAAGCACATCAAACAATCATATTGTGAAAGTTGGAATTGACGGTGGGGGAGGTTTCCTGAATGTAAGCCTTGGAATTATTGAATTAAATCGTGAACCTAACACTCCCCGAGCAAAACTCAAATGCAAAAACAAGTTTTTCAAGGACACTGGAGTTAAGCGGCAACTTATTATTGCTGTCTCTGAGGACCTGCAAGAAAACTACTCAAATGTGTTTCAAATTTTCGAATTGATCAATATGAGAGACCAAGATTTTGTTTTGTCCTGTGACCTAAAACTGGCAAATATAATTTGTGGTCTCCAAGCACACTCAAGTGCACAGCCCTGCACCTGGTGTGAGTAAAGTGCAAAGGACCTTTTAAATCAAGGAAAATTAAGAACTTTCCAATCTCTTGATCAGAATGTCTCACTTTTCAATGCAGCAGGATCAAACATCAAAAGAGCTCGTGATTACATGAATGTTGTTCATTCTCCTGTATTTGATCTTGCTGGTGGCACATTAGTTTTGGACTTCATACCGCCAATGGAGTTGCATCTCCTTATTGGTGTTTTCAATCATCTCTTTGCTGCCCTACTAAAAGTTTTCCCTCAAAGAACTCTTTGGACTGATTCACTGCACATTAAACAACAGCCTTATTATGGAGGGCATTTTGCAGGAAATGAGTGCAGGAAGCTGCTAAAAAATATTGATCTTCTTCAATCTATTGTCGAGAAACACTCATGCTATGCTGCAATACCATTAGTTGATGTATTTCAAAAATTCAATGCAGTAGTGTCTGCCTGTTTTGGATGCGTTCTTGATCCATGTTATGTACAAAAAAATTGAAGCTTTCAGAGTGGCTTATGTGGCACTGCAAAATGTTTCTGTAACACCCAAGGTTCATGCTGTATTTTTTCATGTGAAAGATTTCATTGACAAACACGGCCAAGCTCTCGGACTTTACTCAGAACAAGCAGCAGAGGCAATGCATCACAACTTTCAAGTGCATTGGCAAAGGTACAAACGACCTAACCATCATCCTGAATACAGTAAAAAGTTGCAATGCTGCCTTGTGGACTTTAATAGTAAACATTGCTTGTGAATAGAGCCATTTTAGAGTGATTTTTTCTTGTATTAGAATATTTATTTTAAGGCATAATTTTCATTTTAGATACACGATAAACTCTCAGAATATGTCTTTTTGTTTCCCTAGTTCATATTTATTGGAATAACCTATATTTTGTACTATATTCTGTCGGTTTTTGACAGAAAACTCGAAAATTATGGTTTATGTCGGTTAAAACTGAAATTTGGCTTCTAAAAAAAAAAAAAAATCTTGTTGGTAAAATTTGTTTTTTTCATTTTCACCCCCCCCCCCCACGTCTTTGTCGTTCGGTACGGCCCTGTCAATAACTTGCCAGGACGTTGTAATCTGATTTTAATACTTATATCCAAGTGATCCCCATAGTGTAGGCTATCATTCCACAAAAGGGTTTTCTCGGGTCAGAAAGTCAAGGTTAGAACCCATTTTATAACACTGTGTCTATACAACTATGTTTATTATATATTGAAAAAAACTGATTTTCCAAAAAAAAACTCTATAAACTTTAAATTCACATTACGTATCTTTTTGAGTAACAACCTACACAAAAACTTGTTTAAAAATTTTAATTCTTGTTAAAAAATAAAACAATAAATTTAAATCTCAAATAAATTTAATTCTCAAATAAATGTCTAAACAGAGCATACAAATCTCACAATGTTTTTACTGGAAAATTTCCAAATATTAGCTTTTTCTACAAGTATGCGCGCGCATCTTTTTTTAAAAACGAGAATGTAAACATTCGCAAGTCATCTATATTTTTGTAAATAAGTAAAAAATATTTATGTAAATAACTAAAAAGATTTTATGTAAATAAAAAAAAAATATTTATGTAAATAGGTAAAAAAGTTGAAAAATATTTTAAAGCATAATTTTTAAACAATAGATTGTTAGAAAAAAATTACGAATTTTAACATGAAAAAAGAGAAATGTGCAGAGATGTTTTTTTGCAAATTTTTATAAAATAAATTTGTATATAAAAAAAACTAAACAATTTGAGCTTTATTTAAATCTATAAAAATTTACATTCTGAACATTATGAGAAATCATAAATATATACAGAAGGAACAATGATTTTTTTTTCAGAAACTGTAAACAGAAAATCAGCCAATTAAAAGAAAGTTAAAGCACTTTAAAAAGGTGTTTACGAAGGTAGCACGAAAAAATCCACCGAGAAAAATTCCCTCCGGAAAAATAAAGCCCAAACGCTTTTTTTTTAGGGCAAAAAAATTACAATATATCAATATTTTTTTAAATTTTTTTTCTTCTTTTATATTAATTTTCCTCCCCTAGACCGAGAAGGCCACTGCAGTCGATAAAGCTATAATAATTGTGATTACAACCTCCTCGTAATTCAATAACTCCAGAACACGAACCTTGACGAACAAGGCCGCTGCACAGAGAAATAAGTTGAGCGCGGTACTACCAGGGACGTGGTGGGATCGAACTCCGTGCTTATGAGGCAAGTGCTTTACCATTACACCACTACCGCATACATCGACTGATAGGTAGAAAGCATACCAGGAGTGTTCATAAATTGACTGGCAAATAAGTAGAACACACAAGAAGTGCGCATACATTCACTGATAAATAGGTAGAAAACATACAAGGAGTGTACATACAGTGGCGAGCAAAATAATAGGTGCGAACCAAAAAATTAACAAATACGAGAATATCTTTGAAACAAATAAAATAAAAATTTGAATTTTTATTAGAACTTTTAGATCTTTAAAACAAATATAATAAAAATTTGAATTTTTATTAGAACTTTTATTTTATTACATAAATAAACAGAAATTAATAAAAATTAAGTTACTAAATATATATATAATATATTTTAATTTATAAAAAATAAATTCCACACCGAGCAAAATAATAGGTGTAAAATAAAAAATGAAGATGGCAGTCAATAGGGTTGCAAATTATTAATATTTTGTTGCATACCCTTTATTTTTTAATACTTCCGTGCATCTTGACGGCATTGAATCCACTAGTTTTCTGCAAACTTCTACAGGAATGCTGTACCAAAACTCCTGGAGCATCATCCACAGTTCATTTCTATTTTTTGGATTTTGTCCAAAAATTTTCAATAGGATTTAGATCCGGGGACTTAGGTGGCCATTCTAAAACTTTTACATTATTAGTCGTAAACCACTCTTTCGCAGCTTTGGATGTGTGTTTTGGGTCGCAGTCCTGTTGGAAATGCCAAATTATCGGCATATTTTCTTCGGCAAATGGCAACATGACATTATTTAGTATGTCTACGTATGTATATTGGGTCATAATATCTTTGATCCAAAAAAGTGGCCCCACACAGTACCAGGAAAAGCAACCCCACGCCATTATGTTTCCTCCGCCGTGTTTCACTGTTTTCCCAGTGAAAGTTCTTGTTTTGATGGTCTTCTTACATACTGTTTTCCATCAGAATTAAATAAATTAATCTTAGTTTCATCACTCCACAAAATATTACGCCATTTTTTGGTCATATCTGGTCCCCGCCAAGCAATATGATTTTTTGCAAAAATCTTTCTTTTCATAATGTTCTTTTTACCAAGTATTGGTACTTTCCTCGGAGTTCGAGCTGGCAACTTACTTTCTAAAAGCCTTCTTCTAACTGTCCAAACACTAAATTTTCATTAATTTCATTTAAAATTTTTGTTGCTGACTTGAATGGGTCTTTTTTTGAAATAATTGTAATGTGATCATCCGTACGCTGACACGTTTTGCGTGGTCTTCCTCTATTCTCACGTGATTTTTCTGGTTTTAAAGCATTTGTAACCTTATTTTGAGAACATCCCATCGTAACTGAAATTTCCTTGTAAGTTTTTCCTTGTTTTCTTAAATTTCTAATAAGTTTTCTTGCTATCGCTGTGCAATGTTTTCCTCGTCCCATTCATCTAATTCAATACAAATATGATGTTATTATTTTATATAAGTTGCATAAATATTGACCTTACCTTTATATCAACAACAAATAAAAATAATAAAATGTTTTTAATCCTACAGCAAACAGGTTAAAATAAACACACACCTATTATTTTGCTCCACCAAATTTGTAGGTTAAATATATAAATAGGGTATTCCCCTCATAAATTTGTAAGAATTGGAAATATACTGCTCTCTGTTATAATAAAATAAGCATAGTTTGTGTAGCAATCAGTTCCTAGATGCCACTTTATAAGATATACTGTAAAATGTCAATTTAAGTGAAATTTATTAATTACACCTATTATTTTGCTCGCCACTGTACATTGACTGACAAATAGATTTTTTCTTGAAGGACTATTTCGAGGGAGTTTTTCTTAGAATCATTTACGATGTAAAAGACGAGCTTTTTGAAAGCAAAGTATAGGGCTACTAATAAGATAATCGGCTGAAGTAACTGAAGTAACGAGGAAAAGTTATAACTGATAATACCAAACTTAAATCGAGAATTGATGTAAAAACAGCTGTTACAGCTGCCACTTTTGCAAATTCTGGTTGTGGTCAAATTAGCAATACTCGGGGCTGAAACATGTGCAGCTGCACTTGAGTCACAAAAACTTTTAACAAAAGTATCAAAGTAATCAAAAAAATTAAAAATATATAAAAAAAACCCGAGGTATTTTATTTACAGTTTTTTTAACAAAAATTTAGTAATTTAAAATGTTTTTTTTCTCACGTTTTTTAACGACTATTTTATGTGTGTATATATATATATATATATATATATATATATATATATATACATATATATATACATATATATATATACATACACACACACACACATATATATACATATATATAAAATATATATTAAACTATGCAGTTTATAGTTCAAAGTCCAACACATCTTCATACTTTTGATAACATGATCGTTTAAAAAAATAGGTACACCGATGTATGTAAATATTGCGATGCATTTTCGATTGAAAAGGATAAGAAAGGTTTTATATCAGGCTTGTAAAACCGCTAACCACTTGCAAAATTTTTTAGAAAAGTAAAAAGATAAATATTATATTACTACTATACAATGGCGTATTACGAGTTTTTGGGGTCTGGGGCTATTATAAAGCAGGAGGCTCTTTTCCATGTCATTAATCAATGATTTACTTAGAATTTTTTCTAAAAATTTATTTCTTTTGATTTAGGGCCTCCAAAACTTTGGGGCCAGGGGCTATAGCTACCATTGCCCCTTCCCTTTAATCCAACATTGCAACTACGGTACAACTGAATAAGCGCAAACTGGCATAAGTGCGAATTAGTTGCAAAAACGGGTATAAGTGCGCCGAAGAAATTAGCAAACGTTGGCATAAATGCGCTAACTTGTTAACTTTGGCATAAGTGCGAAATGCCAATTCGCACTTACGTTAATATTTGCAATTTTATTCGGCGCACTTATTCCAGTTTTTAACTGCTTCGTACTTACGCAAATGTTTGAATATTTATTCGGCGCACCTATGCCGATTTGCACGTATTCCAGTTTTTGCAACTGCTTCGCACTTATTCAGCCTCTCGCGCTACTACTATACACTAAAATTTACTAAGATTACATACAAACAATTCAGAAAAAATTTTCATAATTGTTGTTAGTAATTTGTATAAATTTTTGAAACGTTTTAAAAGCCAATAGTAGTTAGGTTCCAATCTAGCTAAAATAACTGGCTTGACGGCTCCAATTTTTCATATAATACTTTGTTTAAAGATTTATAAATAGAAATATATACACATGTATGTATGTATGTATGTATGTATGTATGTATGTATGTATGTATGTATGTATGTATGTATGTATGTATGTATGTATGTATGAATGTATGTATAATGTATGTATAATGTATGTATAAAACTTTGTTTAAAGATTTATAAATAGAAATATATATATACATGTATGCATGTATGTATGTATGTATGTATGTATGTATGTATGTATGTATGTATATATATATATATATATATATATACACACACACACATATATATATATACATACATACATGAATATATATGGATATATATATATATATATATATATATATATATATATATATATATATATATATATATATATATGTATATATATATATATATATATATATATATATATATATATATATATATATATATATATATGGATATATATATATATATATATATATGGATATATATATATATATATATACAATTATATAAATATAATAAATAATTATATAAATATCAATTATTCATTTACTTCATTCAATCTGAAACTAACTATTAGGCTTTTTTATCAAAATAAAAAATACTAACAATAATAAAAAAATGAATAAAAAAAAACTTTATTACAAAATATTTTCACTTTTAAGAAATAGTTTATTAGAGTTCATATCTCGAAGAACATCCTCCAGAGTTTTCTTAGAAATTTCTTCGTCACTCGATGAATCGCTGGACGACTCATCTGATTCTTTTTTCACGTTTAACAAATTATCTAAATATTTAATTTGTAAATATAAACACTTTCCTTTTTTTATTGTAAAAATAAAATTCAAATTTACTTATAAATATTAAAAAAAAAATTAATAGTTGGAAATAATTTATTTTTTATTAAACCTCAAATATATATATATATATAAATATATATATATATATATATATATATAAATATATATATATATATATATATATATATATATATATATATATATATATATACATATATACACACACACATATATATATGTATATATACATATATATATATATATATATATATATATACATATATATATATATACATATATATATATACATATATATATATATACATATATATATATATATATACATATATCTATATATATATATATATATATACATATATATATATATATATATATATATATATATATATATATATATATATATATATATATATATATATATATAAATTGGAGATTTAATATGAGATGCTAAATTATATATAATATATATTTGAACAAATAAAACTTTGTATTGAAACTTAAGGTTTGATACCTATCGGCAATCATCAGCAAATCATCTAGTTTTTAAAAACCAAGAAAAAACTGTTAAAAGTACAAAAAAACATTAGCAACGATTTCTGATGTCAAAACAAAACATCGCCTAATCACGCGCAGGGAGCACGAAATGAGGGGGGGGGATGTCCCTCTACCCCAAAGCTGTGGATTTGAGTCGGCACATTTTGAACTTTAAATGGCAAATATCAAACACCGAGGACCTTTTTGGTTACAAGAGAGACCTCTTCGGGATAACCCTGAATACCTGTGTCAAATTGGGTAAGAAGTATTTGTTTCTATGCTAAATAAATAGTTAATAATACTGAAGAAAAATTATATGAGAAATATTTTTTTCAAAAAATAAAATCATTTTTATTTAAATAAAAATTAAGCATAAAAAATAGGAGCCAATTTTTTTTTACTTGTCTTGTCACACCCTGTAAATATCCATGGCTAACATCACCCGAAAGGACCGAACAAATCCTTTTAGATGGGCATTATATAGACCTAGTGTGGACATTTAGAGCTGTTTTTGAAATCTTTTAACTACGTCCGAGCCATTTTTTTCATTTTTAAGTTATATAGTGAAAATAACCAAAATCCAAGATTTTCCAAAAAAATAAACAGCTCAAAATCAACACTTACAATGCAAAGCTTGTTAAATGTTCAGTTGAACACAGGACTATCCAACACGGGAATGCGACAACTTGCCTCAACACTTAACAAAGCAACAGAAACTCGACTAGTTGAGCCATTTTTCCAGCAAAAGTTTGCTGCTGTAGGAAAATCGTTGAATGATTTCTTTCAACTATCAGTTGTCAACATTTCAGCAGAAAAAGGAAAAGCTGAAGAGAAGAGAACAATCATTCACTGCAAAAATCTTGAGGACTTAACCAACAAGGTGTTGTTGTCAAGGGAATACGGCTCCAATCATTTTGTCAAGCTTGGCATTGATGGAGGAGGATCATTCTTGAAAATGAGCTTAGCAGTTATCAAGGTAACTGATGAAGATGATGAAACAAGAAGTCCTCAACAAAAAAGTCTTCGCTTGCTGACAAACTCATCTGCCCGAGACACAGGTGTCAAACGGCAGCTCATAGTTGCCATCGCTGAAAATATTTCTGAAACATATGAGAACGTCAAATTGATGATGAACATCATTCAATTAAATGATGTTTCTTTCTGCATTTCATGCGATCTCAAGATGGCCAACATCATTTGCGGAATTCAATCCCATTCAAGCAAACACCCTTGTTGCTGGTGCAACATTGATTCTGACAATCTCTCAGAATGTGGAACATCCAGAAGTTTCGGATCAATCAAGGAGAGATTTGAAGCCTATGTTGCAGCTGGATCGGATACAAAATCAGCAAAAAATTTTGACAATGTAATCCATCCACCACTGATTAAAATGGATGACTCAACACTCATTTTGGATGTGATTCCACCAATGGAACTCCATCTTCTTCTTGGAATTGTCAATCATCTTTTCAAGAATCTTTCTGATTTATGGCCTGGTGCCAAAGAATGGCCAACTTTGCTGCACATTCAGCTCCAGCCATACCATGGCGGACACAACCGAAGCAATGCATTCCAGGTTCAAGGTTCACTGGGAGCGGTACAAGCGCATCCCAACTCATCCAGAATATGGAAAACAACTCTTCAATTGCGTTGTTGACTATAACAGCAAGCATCTGTAACAAACAACACCTACAAACTCAACTTTTTCAGAAATATATGTTTTGGACTAAAAAAAATTAGAAATTGTAAATTTTAGAATTTTTTGAGAAATTTAAAAACTGTTTTTGGATTATGCATTTTGTGAAGAAAGCTTTTAATTCTAGTCTCAAATTTGCAATATGTAAGAATCTGTTTATTTTTTATCATAAATATTGTCCAGACCAAGCAAGTTGTGAAAATATACTTTATGGAATTTTACACTTTGTGGTTATTTTACCATAGAACGTTAAAATGAGAAAAATGGCTCTGACAAACTTTTGGATGTTTGAAATGACTTAAAATTATTTTATTATGATCTCTATATACCTACAACTTAAAAAAATCACTGTAATTTATGATTTTGAGCTGTTTATTTTTTTGGAAAATCTTGGATTTTGGTTATTTTCACTATATAACTTAAAAATGAAAAAAATGGCTTGGACGTAAAAAAAAGATTTCAAAAACAGCTCTAAATGTTCACACTAGGTCTATATAATGCCCATCTAAAAGGATTTGTTCGGTCCTTTCGGGTGATGTTAGCCATGGATATTTACAGGGTGTGTTGTATATACTTGTCTTGTATGGTGCTTTCAAATCCCGATTATAAAATTTTAGAAAATAATATACGTTCGTAAAAAAAAAATTTCTTTTACTTTATAGAAAACAATCAAATTTGGTGTCACACTTGAAAGAATTTGAACACATTTTGGACAAATTTGAACTTTCTTGATAAAATAATCTAAAACTCAAAACCTTTGAACTGACAGCAAAACTGAATCAATTGACACTATTAGTAATGCACAGTTGTAACTTTATTTTTTTAACAATTTAGATGCCTGTTTAAAAATTAACTTTTGTTTGATTATTTGTAGAGATTTGGTTCTTAAATACTATTACAATAATTGAGTCAATAGTAAGTGCAACATATAAATCTGACTTAGACAATTACCGTTAAAATTGTTCTATTGAAAGGAGTACTAAAATTTTGAATTTCTATTAGTCCAAACTCCTTTGCTTTGTATTAATGCACACAAAAAATTTTCTCTTCAGTCCTGATTAAACTGAGTTGTCAAACAAAATTTCCAATTTTAATATAATATAAAAAATTTTCACGCAGTATATACAGTCAAATCAGAAGAAACTTGATAGCTAAATATTTAAAAATATTGTGTTGCAAGTTTTAATTGCATAGCTAATATTGATTCTGAATATAATCCTGAAACAACAACCATTCAATTTAGGAGCAAATTGCACAGCATAAACCTTGACAGAACTAAAGAATTTTTGCAGATGCTTCCATGGGATTATTTTATCTTCCAAAAAAATATCATAAAAATATTGCATTCAAGTATTTTTAATTTTTTTTAGATGCAAATACCATTTATGCTACTGTAGTTCAGGGGTGGATCCAACATTTTTTGGTCTTTGAGATAGCTAACTTCCAGACATGGAGAAAACTCCAAACATATATATACTTAAACATATATTTATACTTATGTCAAATAGGATGCTTTGCAAAAAACTGCAATGATTGAAGCCTGAAAACAAAAAAGCTCAACCAAGCGTTAACTATCAAGACTCCACCAAGCATTAACTATCACAAAAAGTGCAAGTTTAAACCTAAACTGCTCGTCTCGCTGTTTCTGACAAAGGTATTTCCAATCCATTTTTCATCCTCAGTGGCCTTGCAGTCAGCAAAGCCATCTATAAAATGGATTATATTAGGGGAAGATTAGTACTGTTCATCAATGCTCATCATGCCGATGGTAATTATGTATATTAGCTGGACCTGGCCTCATCGCCTTATGCAAAAACCGTGACTGCCTGCTATGATATGGTCAAAAAGGTTGATAGACTGCCAGTCGTACTAGAGTGTCGCCCAATTGAAGACTTTTAGGCTATTTCGAAAGGCAAAGTGTATGAGGGTAACCGGCAAGCAAAGACATGAAGCAACTACAAACCAGTATAGAGTTTTGTCTGAAAAAATCGACCTTAACCATATATTTTTACTTTCTGGGTCAACTCATCTTAGAGTTGGCAGAATCCAAAGAAACAGACTGGTTGAAGACAAACTTAATTAAAATAATCAACTAAAAACTCTGTTTAATGATATTTCTATTTATCTCTACATAAAAAACTATGGGAGTAGTTGCCCTTGAAAGTAAGTCCAGATTTTTAGTAACCAACCGTTATATAAATATATATACTGTGTACACAGTATTTATTTTTATGGCAGCACTTTGACGCAAGCTTGGTTCCTTTATTGAGCCAATTTAATGGTAACGTAATAATGTGGTATTTTTCTGTCATAATATATATATATATATATATATATATATATATATATATATATATATATATATATATATATATATATATATATATATATATATATAAATTATATAATATATAACATTTAAATTATTAGAGAAAATATAAAAACCACCATAAAACTTAAGAATACTAACATTGTTAGAATTTTAAGGATCCACTTGGCTCTTGTTTTTAAATATTGTTCTACCTACTTTTTTATACTTATATATAAATAAAAGATAAAAAAATACGTTCAATTTTGAGTCCTGGAGAATGCAAATGCAAAATATAAAATTATTTGAAGCCATCGATGAACATTTTACTAATTACAAAACTTAGGTTTGAATGATCGAGACCTTTTGATCGAGAGTATTTCATTTCTAAACCTTTATTTTTGCATTCCCATACAAATTTTGAAAGTTGAATGGAGTTGAATGAAGTTGAATGAAGATGAATGAGTTGAATGAAGTTGAATGAAGTTGAATGAAGTTGAATGAAATTGAATGAGTTGAATGAAGTTGAATGAGTTGAATGAAGTTGAATGAAGTTGAAATTTTGAAAGTTCAATGGAGTCAAGGTGAACTTAAATAAAAGTTTCATAAACAAGTGAACTTTCATAAACAAAAGAATTTTTATGGTTATACCACCTGTCTTTGAAAGTTTTTTCAGTAAGCTTAATTAGTTTTTTTACAACTATTACTGCAGGCATTTTTCAAAACGCCTTAATATGCTTATTACATATTTCGAGAAAAACGCAATTAAAAAAAATTATTAGGAGAAACTCTTAGTAATATGTTTTTTGAAACTAATAATTTCTATGAATTTTTTCAGAACTCTTTCAAAATATGTATTCAATAACGTTTGTAGACATCTAAACTAGCTTATTTTGTAAAAAAGACAAAATTGATTTTTTTTTACCTTATAGCGCTTTAAAAAACGGCATACATTTTTGAATTTGACTAAAACTTGATTTAGGCGAAGCATGGGAGTAATTTATATTTTTGAAATAAACTGTAATAAAAATAATAAAGTAATTTATATTTGCTTCCTATTTTTTAATATCATATTATTTAAATAATAATGAAGGAGAAGAGTTGCTCTGAAAATGGGACAATCTTTTCCCAGACCCCAATTATTTAGGGATTGCCTTAAATACTTGCCATATGCAAAAAAAGTCATTACAATCATATTTACAATGTGATTGTAGAGATATTTAGATTTTGGAGCTTCACAACTTAATTTTGCCCCAGGGCCCGGAGCCAGGTTGGTATGACCCTGTATGAAATTATTTATGAAAATCACAAGCATTGAGTAAACAAAAGAAAAAAAAAATTAATAAATTACATAATCAAAAGTTTAATTAGGTATAAATAACAGTAACATGCTTTAAATAAAACTTTAAGAGAGTAAACAAAAAACTAGGTAGTAGTTATAATAGTACATACTTTTGTTATTAAATGAACAAACAAAAATTAAAAATTAAATAATAATAAGTTAAACCAAATGAAAAGTAGGAAGTTCATAGTCCATTAAACCGACTATTCGATTTCTCATAGTCAACTAATTTGTATTTCGACTAGTCAACTTTTAGTTTTTTAAGTCAAAGTCGATGACAACAATAAGCCTAATGTAATAATGCCTTATTCTTTTTTATGAGTTTTTACATTGCAAATATAAATAAGTTTTTTTGTAAGGCATTTTCCATTGAGTGGGTATTGGGTAATTTGTTGGCAATTGCATAATTGATTGGTATATTTATAAGAATTAAATAGTATATTTTTATTATGAGAAGTAATAATACTCTTGATGTTTGGAAAGCAGCTATAACTAACCTTTAAGTTGTTCCAGTTAAAAAGTTTGTGAAATTTGTGACCTTTAGGAAAACATTTATCGATTGTACTCAAAAATGTTTTCGCTATGCTTATTCTGACGTTGAGTGAATAAGGGAGGAAGGGGGATAAAAACCAGAGCTCTATCAAAAGCTTCTTTGCTTGAAGATATATTACTGATGCGATTCAAGATCATTTTAAGCATCAACTTAATGATGTTTGGTAGACAAAAATAACAGATTGCAAATTAAAAAAAAAATTGGCCTGAAAATTTTTAATTATGCAATAAAGATATTAACTTAGTAATTTATTAATTAAAAAACAACTCCTACATCCATCAGATTGCTCAGAAAGCTAAAGAATAGCTAGGAAATGCCATTAGTTGGAAATCATCATCCAAGATAGGAACAGACTATATAAGTTTATATGAACTAAGTTCTTTCTATCAGGGTAACAAAGTACCAAGCTTCTTCCGTCATCAAACCCCTGTTTGTCAAGAATATAACAAACAGGATAAATTTATTGATGTTTCAACTAACTCATAAGAAACAAATTTAATAAGTTTAAAGAAAGTTAATTTTAACAGAGGAGAGAGAAAGTGCCAACAACATTGCACCTTTTGTGGCAATGTTTTACATTTTTTGGTTTCTGAAGTCATCAAAGCATCATCTAATTACCTTAAAGCTATTTAAATAGCCAGAGAAGAAGATGAAATATAAAGCAAAAGTCTCAAAAATTATCTTCTTAGACATATGTAATACTTGGCTAAAAATGTTGTTATTGTATCACTTGCAGGTCCAGGCTTAACTAATGGTGAGAAATTCCTAATGATATAGTAACTTATCCAGAGGAAATTTCTTACTTTGAAATAAACCAATCTAAGATCATAGATAACATACTCATTAAAAAAAACACTTACTTACATGTAAGTAAGTGTTTTTTTTAATGAGTATGCTATCTATTGGGATGTAACAGCAGGATGTAACAGGGATGTATATTTTTTCACACTTGATCCTAGTACACAGTTTTGGATTCCTGACAAAACTTGTAGATCTTTATCCCAGCTTCAAGTTATTTTAAAGATTTTGTTTCAAATATTTAGTAATATTTATAAACGCATATTTATGCAACTATGCATAAATATGCATAAACATGCATACTAAGTGCATAAACAATTGCTCTGAAAGAAATATTTGTCTTGTTCATGATTTCCTAACAGACACTCATATTGAAAGTCAAAGACAAAACATCATGGTGCTTGTTAAAGAGAACAGAAAAAGTTTGAACTTGAAAATTAAAATTTGAACAACATAAGTCTTCAGTAAAAATTATTTTGGATGAAGTGGAAAATTTTTTTAATCTTAAATCAAGCAAAAAATATTTTAAAATGAAAAATATTTTTACTTCAGATGATGTTTTATTATTTCAAAATTAGACATTTTGAAGAAAAATAAAACTCTACACCTAACCAGGAATGCAAAGTCTCAAAAAGGACTCCGAATTTAAAAGTCACAAAAAGATTCTTGGTTTTTGATATTTAGCACTAAAAATATAAAAAAGCTTATCGACTACTAATGTAAAAAAAAAAAAAAAGAGAAGACTTTTAGGTTAGAGGAACAAATAATTTTTGAACCCAAAGTCCTTAGGTGTAATGGTAGCAATGACTCCATATATAAAATAAAAACAATAAGTTCTAAGTTGATAAATCTCATTAATTTTTTTCTAATAGTAGATCATAGTAAACCAACATGGTTATAGCTTCTGGACGCCAGAGACCAAGAATTGAAAAAAAAAAAAAGTCGGAGTTTGTTTGTGACTTTGCATCCCTGCACCTAAACTTGGCATTTTTTTTAAAGGTATATAGCCAGAATATATTTTGAACCATTTGATTATGTGAAAAAGTTGTATTTTTGCAACACCCTATTATACAGTAAAATCTCTGCAACTCAAACCTCCAGGGGACCTTATGGTTAGACTAAATGAATGTTCGACTTAAGTGAAGTAAAACCTGTTTTACAGAGATTTTACAATTGTAATTGTTCTTGCTTTCAAGAGAATCTAGAATGTCAGGAATATGTATGTATAAATATGCTCTCCCATTTTCATGTTTTCCTGACTCATACAACCTTCAACTTCTGTCAACTGTTTCCTTGCTCTATAACTCTATTCTTTTTTTTCTAATAACTCCAAACTTAATAGTGGTTGCTTGCAGCTTTGTTGGGAGTGAATCAGAATAATAAAATATGTATATATATATATATCTGTATATGTATAACTATATGTATATATCCCTCAAAATTAGGGGTCAGTATTCAACAATGCTGACCTGTATGTGTCTGAGGTTGACAATTTTTTGTTGACTTCAGAGTTATAAAACTTAATTTCATTTGCTATTTCAAATAAATTAAAAACAGCAAAACAAACTTTTTATTTAAATTATTATAAATAATAATAAACTTTAAAAAGTACACCTTTTCTGCAGAAAAAGAGCTTATAAGAGATTTATATAATGGTTTTTTCTCTCTCCAAAACTCATATCTTTGATAGCTCGGTGGTTTAACACGCTGTCAACAATGTTCTTTTCGTAGGGTTAGCCTCCCATAAGCTTAATCAATTTTTAATTTTTTTTAATCTTATATATTTATAGCCAAATCATATATATAACAAATATAACTTCTAACTGTTAAAATAAAATTTTAAAGTTTTCTCATATTATACAAGATCGTTCATTATACAGCCTGCTAACTTGACTTATGCTAAAGACATTTACAATTACAAACGTTTGTACATAACACTATACAAATGGCAAAACTAAGAAGATGATGATTTCTATTTATTATTTGCATAATTATTTGCTCATAATGCTATTTATTATTTGTTCATAATGTTCATCCCTATTAACTTCGTCATCCAAAAAATATCTAACTTTTAACTGGATCAATATTTAGGCTTTAAGCAGTCCAATCCAACAATTTTATTTCACTTCTTTTTATTTTTTAAACATCTTTGCTTCCAACAAGGCTGGAAGCACTAATTAAAGTTAGAAGTTACTGAAAGAGAAAACATGAAAATTGTAAAGCAAGATAACGATAGATGGACGACTTAAAGGATTGCAAATTATATGAATCAGGATAGCAAGATGAAGGAAGCGAATTCCAAAGAGCTGATGTTTGAGGAAAAAAACTAGACAAATAAGAGTTTTTGGAGCACTTAGGAACAGTCACAGAAAAAGGATGAGACTTAATTGAATGACAAGTAACTTTCTTTGAAAGATGCTTTAACAACCCTACTGGTATGTTTCAGATAATTATCTTGTTGAAAGACAAAATAATCCAGTAATCCAAATTTATTGTCAAGGGCATGAAGATTTTTTTGTGAATTATTTTAAACACCAAGCTCCTGGTAATATTTTTTCACAAAAGTTACCAGCATAACTGAAATGGCCACAAAACAAATGTAAAAAAAAACAATAAACGAAAAAAACAAACCTTATATTGGTTTTAAAGTTTATTTGCAAAAGGATTTAATTTTCATTCGATCTTTTGAAATTCTTTAATTTGAATTTACTTTTTATTGAATTTACAGATCATTCCAAATTCAATTCCAAATTTAAGTGGCTTTGAAAAGCACAAAGTTTTTACAAAGTCAACGCATTTAATTTTATATTTTTTTAAAAATGGCAACTCTTTTTCTAATATGCATAAAAGCATGCAGAGATATTGTATTTTTTATTTATAAATTCTTGTTTAGTTTCTATAATTACTGAAACAAGTTGGAGCCCTCAGAGAATATTTCAAACCACCCAGTCAATATATAAATGAAAGTGCACAAACCTGCTCGCAGCTTTTTAAATTCTTTAATGTTTAACTTTAAAATTAATTTTAAATTAAATTTATAATTTAAAAAAAAAAAAAAAATCAATATTAAGTGTCAAATAATGAAAATAAGAGATAAAAATAAAGAAAAGAAAAAACAAAAATAAAGAAAAAACCTTAGAAGAAACTAAATATACAGAAATATATAAAACAATGATGAAATATTCCATAAAAACAATTTAAAAAGTCATTAATAAATAGAAACATATTCAAATATATATATATATAACTTGTCTTCCCCCTTATTTTCTTTTTTAAATACTAAATGGTAAAATATGCCTTAGTTTTTGTACCTTGCGTAAACAACTGATTTCGAATGCGACCAGCATTAGATGACAAAACAACCTTGTATTCAGGATACTCCAGAATAGACATGTTTTTTAAAGATTCTTTTACAGTACTATCTATATTTACTTCAGTGAACCTATGAAATGAAAATTTCAGTGAATACATGAAATAAAAACTTCAGTGAAAAATAGTGTATTTGGGTGTGCAGTGGGATAGGCATAAGGTGCAGTGGGTGTAAGGTTATTCAAGTCAACTTAACAAAAAAAATCATTAAAAAAAAAACAACAACCTTTTATTGTCTTGACCTTGCTCGAGCTCATGTTTGAAGAATAACAAAATTTTTTTATCCAACTGACAGTTAGTGTACTCAAAAAACCTAAACGTTTTAAATAGTATTAAAGATTAAATAGTAAATATTAAACTTCAACACATAATTTGATGAACACTGAAAATGAACGCATGAAATTGGTGTGCAAAATGTAACTAAAATTAAATTTTTCTTCTATAAAACACATTTTACAAAACCAAAACGATCAAAAATTTAAACGATCTTATAAATCTTACTGAAGCTTGCTCATAACTATAACAAGACTCTAAAATCTCCTTAGTCTTTGTGACCTTTTTTAATTGTTTAATATTTACCTCACCAAAGCCAAGGGAGGGAGAGGTTAATATAGTTAAGAGGATTATTATTGAAATATCTATTTTTTTTATTACTTCTTTCTTAACCTTTCAACTCCAAATCACAAACCTTAACAAAATTTCTGAGCAGAAAGACCTCAAGTACTGCACATCCATGTGGCATGGTGGGTTTGAACTCTGAATCCCTTTTTAGCTACCTTTAAACTTGTTAACAATATTGATTTTTCTAATATATCTACTGTTATACAGAAAGAAATCTCTTTTTACTAATTGGATAACTTATGGCACTCATGTAACTTGATTGGCTGCTTCAACGAAAAAGGAGATGACCTGACATTTTATATAAATAACTACTTTTAATAAGTTAATTAAAAATTATACATTTTTGCATTACAAAAAAATTTAAAAATAATAACATAATTATACAAAGGATATAAAAATTTAGTAATTATACTTTACTTTAGTTTATTTTCAGGTAAGACTCTTTCTTTATCTATAAAAGGTGATAAAATATCTTTAAAAGTTTCTTTCTCTGAATGTCTAAAATTAAAAAAAAAATTTTCACCTTTATTAATAATAACTTTTTTTATCTTTCAATCACATATGTCTGTTGCCAAGCAACAAAAATTAAAGCTTTATTTTAGAATAATATTTCTGTATTTCTATAAACTAATATCTTTTAAATTCATTATATAGAAAGAAAAATGAAACTATTAGTTAAGAAAACCAAAAAATCCATTAACACTAAGCTAAGCGAGTATCATGAAAAAAATTTCTCTTAACTGAAGTGCCTTTCATGATTTGCAGCAATGTCTTGATCGGCAGCATGATGAAAAACTACAGGGTTCCCAATATAATTTTAAAAGTTTTTCCCTACATTTTCTCTGAGTAAGGAATGTTCTTCCCTGAGTACAGTGGAACAGAATTTACTTTAAATACACAAAATTAATAACTAATTAAATATTAGGTAAATACAAATATTTACAAAATATGGCATAAGTAATAATATGAGGCTTCTTATGAGATTTATAATATCTCTTATGAAAGTGATATTTGATTGCTATGGATACTTAATGTTGCATAGCAACAACTTATTTTCGGTAGTAGTAGATGTTTTATGTGTGCTATATAGACTATAATTAGTTTGAGCATTAATATGAGATTTGTGCTTTTTATGAGGGGATATTTTTTATTAGGATGCTATAAATTTTTATGGACACCTATTTTTATGGACACCTAATTTTGCATAGCAGCAACCTATTTTAATACTTGCAGATTTTTTATGAGTGCTATATTCACTAAGTTTGGCAAGAGTTCCAATACGAAGTTGCACTTTATATAAAAATATTAATTTTTTTTATTTAGTTGCTATGGATACCTATATTGTTTAACAACTAGATACTTTTGAATAAATTTTTATCCAATTTTGAATTGTCTTATTTTAATTAACAATTAAATATTAAAGTAATTAATTTCAGGTAAAGATTTATGTAATTAATATTAAAGTTAAAAAATAGTGCATGAAAACATTGACATTTTGAAACACATCAACAATTTATAAAACATACATGCATAAAACAAGAAACCATATTTTGTGCCAATTGACACATTTAAATAATAAGATTAAACTTTTATGATATGTCTATTCTTATGTTAGTTTATTACAGCTTAAAATAACATTGGAATTCATAACTGTGGCTAAGTATTACTTTTTAAATATTAATTTGTAATAAAATGACAATCAATACTGTTGTTACACAAAAATACTTAAAAAAAAAATGTGTAACAATGTGAACAAAAAATTGTCATTTTATTACAATTTAATTGTTGTTCCAGAAGGATAATTAAAAATTTAATTAATATTTTCCATATTTAAATTTTATATATATATATGTATATATATACATATACATATATATATACACACACACACATATATATATATATATATATATATATATATATATATATATATATATATATATATATATATATATATATATATATATATATATATATATATATATATGTATGTGTGTGTGTATATATACATATATCACTTAAAATTCACAAAATAGAAATTTTTCAATAAAATAGTTTCAATAAGACACTTAGTTTGTGGTGGCATATCCATTTGGCTTTAAAACAGCATCACAGCGACAAGGCATTGAATCTACTAAATGAATGAGAACATCTTGAGGAATATCATACCAACATTCTTCAATCAAAGCATATAAATGGTCTTTGTTGGTTGTTTTTCTATCAACTATTTGCCGGTCAATGTACTCCCAAAGATGCTCAATAGGATTGAGATCTGTGCTCTGTGAAGGCCATTCAAGAACTTTGATTTTTTGTGATTTAAAATATTCCTTAACAAATCTGGGACAATGATTTGGATCATTATTTTGTTGTAAGATCCATTTGCAAGTCATTTTATACTTTGCGTGTGGAGCATAAGATTCTTTATGATGATCAATTTGTTTCTCCACGCAGCGGCCTTGTTAGTCAAGGTTCGTATTTTGGAGATATAGAGTTGAGAGAGGGTTATAACCACAATTAAGTAGCCTTCTTGTCTGTAGTGGCCTTCACAGCCTTAAAGAGGTGAATCAACAAAAAAAAAAAACTCTCTAGTTATAATATGTTCTATATGATGAATGGGACCCACATTGTCACAATTAAACACCCCCAAACCATAACATTTCCTCCTCCATGTTTAACAGTGGGTAACTGATATTTTAGATTAAATCTGTCTCCTATTGGGCGGCCGACTTACCTAATTCTGCTACTATTGAATAGCATAAATTTTAATTCATCAGAAAAAAGGTCTTTTAAACAATCATTAACTGACCAACTAATATGATCTTTTGCAAATTTTATTCTGGTTTTTAAAATTCTTGCAGATATCAGTGGTTTCTTAACTGGATGACAGCCATACAAATTAATTTATCATAATCAATGTTTAGTTCTATCGACGCTACAGTTTGTGGCATGAAACTAATGCATAAATGAATTAATTTCGACAGGAGTCTTACAAGGATTATTCTTAAAAAACTTACTAATAATCTATGAGTCTTTTCAGTTGAAACTTTAGGTCTTCCAAAGCGAGGTTTGTTTTCAATAGTTTTGCGCAGATGTAACCTTTTATCAGAAAAACAAGAGAAATGTGTAAAGCCAAGATTCATTGATATTAGTAATGCATTAAAAGATTTAGCTAGTTCAGGGTTGATACCTTGGTTGGGGATAGGAAAAGTACACTTAATACTTTATCAAATTGTTGCTCTCACATTTTGGGCGGGAAGAGGAGTAGAAAATATAAATCTTTTATTCTTAAGCATCATAAGACAACAGACACTTTCAGAAAAAAAAATCATCAAAGAAAATCATTTGACTGTGACAAAAGAGCCTAGAGGTCGCTACCTTACTCATTATACACCAGAGCCTTAGTCAGAAATATCTAAACCAGTCAAACAATGTGCTATTGGACTATTCAGTTTGATTCTGAAGTAGCAGTTCTTAAATTTAGTAGATTGTCTCACAGTTGATGGCTTACTTGTGGAATGAGATGCTTGCTTCTACATGAGTAAGCATAATCTTAGAATGCAGAGATCTTAAAACTGTTTGCAACTTCAGTGACACATTTACCCTCCCATGTTCTTATGCAACCTCAAAGCACTTATTGATTGCAAAAAAGAGGTTATTATTGAAAAAGAGGTTATTACTGAATCAGTTTTCACTGCAATCTAGTATTTTGTCCAACTCAACACATTAATAGTTTTTACCTTGGAGTAAAACACAGTAGGGGTTTTGGTACATACATAGAGTTTTGTTTAAAGTTCTGCAAGAAGTTTATGATATGAAGGTTTGTCATACGGATTATGGTATGAAGGTTTGTGAAACCAAAAACGAAACATAAATTACATAAATTTACAACTGGTATAAAATAACTTATCACTAAATATAAAAAGAAGCAACAAAAAAAACGAAAAAAAAAAAAGAAGCAAAAAAAGCAAAAAGAAAACTCACCTAACTATGACGGTTTCATATATTTCTTCAAATACAAATTTTATTGTCCAGTGCAAAGCATCCTCTCTAAAAAATAATCGAGGAAAGCCAAGTAAAGTGTTTTATATAACATAACAAACAATTTAACAATAAAGTGTTTCTAAGATGACAGCTATTAGTTTCTAAATTTTTTTGGTGACCTCAAACATTTTATTGTAACCAAGAATAGCCACCGAAAAAAAAAAAAAAAAAAACTATTAGAAATAACTGCTTCAGATTTGAATCATATAAAGTCATAAATGTATTTAAAAACTGTATCATAAATAAATTAAAAAGCCATACTTTATAAAAACAAATTATAAAAAACATTATTTTCAAATTTATTTAGAGATAAAGAATCAGAAGCTTTTAGACAGGGAAAAAAAAATCCACAAATATTATTTGATTTTCTTGCTAACAAAATTTCCTGATTTTCTTGAACTATTCAGAAGATTAACTTATCTTTAAACCTGAATAATGAAAATAATTTTACCTTGTAAATATTATTTGTATAATCAACCCTTCAATTGTATTAAACTAATCTAGCCGATTAAAGTAAGAAAACTAATTGAGATAGAACAAACCATCCTTAAAAAACAATAAAGATCTGCTCTGTCTTTTAAACTGAACAATATGTTGCTTTAAAGTCTCACAAATAAGCATATTTTAGAATAAGGGATTAACATTAAAAATCAACTAATATAGCTAACCTGATATATCTAATCTAGTAATCTTTTGAGCAACAAAGGTAAGATAAATTGAACAACAAAGGTAAAATCTTTCAAACACAAAGATAAACAAGAACACAGTGCAAAATAAGCAGCATCTAAAATGCAAGACCAATTGACCAGAGATAATATCAATAAAATGGCATCTTAAATAATTGACCAGAGAATGGCAATACGATGGCATCTAATATAATTGGTCAGATAATATCAATAAAATGGCATCTTAAATAATTGACCAGAGAATGGCAATAGGATGGCATCTAAAATAATTGCCTAAAGAATGGTAATAGAATGAATTTAAAATAATTGGCCAGAGAACAGCAATAGAATTGTATCTAAAATGAGTGGCCAGAAAACGACAATAGAATGGCATCTAAAATAATTGGCCAGAAAATGGCAATAGAGAAAATCAAAATATCTATTCAATCAAGAGTTGGTCTAAAGAATAACATTTACAACAAATATTTTCCGAAAAAAATAGGTAAAAATACATTTTTTATTTGGAAGATAAAGCAGGTAAAAGTAGGTTGCAGAAATGGTATGAATACCAAACATATGTATGCCAATGCTCATGTGAAATAAGGATATTTGCCTCCAAAAGATGCTTCAAAAAAAATCTTTTCACATTAGTATGAACATGCAAAAAAAATTTTATTGTATGTTCATACTAATTGTCCCTACATAACAAATATTGAAAATCAATTATAATGATTGTTTATGGAAAATGTGAATTTGCAGTTCTTCTTATGAAAGATGAGAGTAAGTGAAGCAGTCATGGAAGTAGAACAAGAGCATAGGACATAAGATATAGGACGTAAGACATAGGATGTAAGGCATAGGACATAAGACATAGGACATAAGATATAGGTCATCATTAATTGATAGTTGATACTGATAATATTTTATAGTTACAAAAATTGTAAAACTAGTATTTTACAATACTAAAAGTACTTTTGTTTATTTACTTTGAAACTTTTTATAGAGTTGATAAATAAATATAAAAAATTATCACTGCTTTGCTGTAAAAGTCACCCTCAGGTGCCCTTCAAGTGTCTTAACCAAAAGACTAAAAATATAGTCCAAAAAAATGACAGTAACAGCCGAAGAATATTGTGATAAACAATGTTGATAAATGGTGATAAACAATTGTCTCAGATGATTTTCATTGTGCATGGATATGCACAGAAACAACAGAATATATTCATTTTTCTATGATTAAATATGACAAACAAATTACAGGATGAGCTGAAGCACTGGAACATTATATCACAAAAAGTATGTGCTGCTATTTTATGTGCAGTTGTGTTCCTGGTGAATGGTTACAATCAATAATAGTATGGAGTTCAAATAAACATGATAAAGAGGTTATAAAGAAATTAGCTACCCAATTGAACATACAGGTTTTGTTATGATTAAAAGTCTAGAAGTTGGCTGCACAGTACAACTAACGGAACCTCTTCCTAAAACAAAGAAAAAACAGAACTACTTGAGATAACGCCCAGCCTGCAAAAATGAACATAATGACTAGAGATTAACAGTTACAGTAGTGGCAGGAATTATCATTCCTGGATGGAGATGTGAAACGCCTCCAACAGCTATAAGTTTTTGTCAAGTGCAGTTTTTTTCTGTAGTGTATTTCAATGATATTTTATGAAGCTGTTTTATAATGATAAATTTTTATGATAATGTTTTACAATGATATTTTACAATGATGAATTTTTATGATGTTTTACAATGATGATGTTTTACAATGAAGAATTTTTAAGATGCTGTTTGACAACGATGCTTTTACTATATTTTTTTATGATGCTATTTTATAATTATGAATTTTTATGATGTTGTTTTACAATGATAAATTTTTATGTTGTTGTTTTGCTTATTATTTTACCAGATGTTTATTTTTACTGCTGTTTGCAAATTTTCTGTTTCGCTACTTATAACTGTTGATTTTCAAGTATTTCTTCAAAAGACCATTTTGCTTTCCTGCTGTTTTGATGCTGTATCTAAGTTTGAGAATGGGCTTTTTCCTTTCTCATAAGTAATGTTACAAAGATAACACCTGTAACCACTAAAGTGTGTAACATCAAAATGTTAGAAACGAATCAAACAAACTATTTTTAATCAAATGAAGTGTTTGATTAGAAGAAGCGTGAAAAGCTTAAACAGACAAACACGATTACAAGCAATTAGACCAAGACGTGTCAAACAATGTTCTAAAAATTGGTAATTGGTTTTAAGTGAAGAGGTATAAGGTATTAAGTGAAGATTTGAGAAGGTGTAGAAACAAAAGAGAAACCATATAGGCTTAAGTATTGAGTAAGAATTGAATAAGTTAAATATTATATAACCAATATTTATGAATATACAATCAAAAATAGTAACAGTTATGTTAATTGGATAATACATATATTATTAAAGATTATGTTGTAATAACCTAGAAGTAGTTGTTGGATATATTTACCAGAAGTTAATGCATGTGGTTATTATTACCAATTGTTAATCTAACGGAATGGTAAAGATTTAGGATACATTTATAGGAAAAGGAACCATGCATGTAACAGTATATGTATACAAATATAAAAACATACTTAGATCAGCACTTCAACATCATGCTGATTTAGAGGTCATCCATAAATTAAGTCACACAATTTTTAAAGATTTTTGACCTCCTCCCCCCTCATCACAACATCCTAACTCTTTAATAACAATTCCCATTTGAGTCATTGCAAAATTACTAACTCTCTCCCCCTCTCCCTTGCTAGAAGGTGATGTAATTTATGTTCAATTTCTTAGGTAGCTGTGACGGTTGTGAATGCTTTAATGGATTCATTCAATGAGTACATATTATGCATACAAGAAGTAATTGTTGGTAGCTGATAAATCTCTGTTGGCTGCACTTTTGTACAGTCATATACTTTGCCTATAAATAGTCCTGTAGTAACCATTGGTAGGAGGAGCATGCTTAATAAAAGAATTGGAAACATTATCTTCCATAATTTGGTTATATTGAGAAATGGTCTTTGTTACAATTTTCGGGTCGTCTTTTATTTTTTTGTTTCTTTGGGTAAATCATTGTTATTGCAGAGACTTTGCAAACTTTGTGTCCTCTAGATATTTTTGTATTATTTGTTTTTCAAATGTTTTCTTTAGGTTCCCACATATTTTGAAATGATGGGTTACCTTGCAATTTAACCAAGTGGATTTTGCCTTTCCTTCTTCTTTTATTAACTATTTTTTTTATTCTAAATACGTCTGTATTATCAATTCAGCTTTCAGAAGAGCTGTCATCTACTTTATCTGTTTCTGTGTCTTCAGTTATAAATGGCACTTGTTTCTGACTATTATTCTCTGGAGTAAATTCTTTAATTGTTACTATGGCTTTATTGTAGACATCAGTGTCTAAAATTACCTCTGTACTGGGTTTTTCTTTGAAACTAAAACATTGTTTAAGACGAGACACATAAATTGGAGTAGTAAGTTCTTTATTGCTCACACTTTCCACTTTGAAATTAACAGATGACGTTTTCTCAACTAACCAGAATGGGCCATGCTAAGAGCTTACAAGTTTTCTAACTAAACCTTTTTTCGTGACAGGCATGTATATCCACACTTTATTTCTAACCTGAAAAAGATATTCTTTAGTCGATTGATCGTAGTGCAACTTTATTTTGGTTTAGTCTTTGTAAATATTTTTTTTCACAAGATTCTGCGCTAACCATAGATTTGATAGAAGTCATTGAATAAGCAACTCAGTAAGAAGTTTAGAAAGGTCATTTTTAGATAGCAGAGTAGTGTCACACAGTAGTAGAGGATCTCTGCTGTATGTTAATCTAAACAACGCTTCTCCAGTGTTAGTGGATACACTGCTATTTTATGAGTATTCTGGTGCAGGAAGGTGAACATCCCAATCACGTTGATTGAATGCTACATATATGAAAAGACTCTGTGCTAGGACTCCATTAATACATTTCACAAAGCCATCAAGGACATAAATAGAGATTGCAATACCAGAAGTCTTTCTCAATCCCGGAATTCCAGGATTCAAAAACATCAGTCGCGGGATTCAGGGATTGATCCCGGTATTAAAAAACAGTATAACATCTACATAGTATTAAATAGAATAAAAATAGTACATTTTTAACCAAAAATACATTGATTAAATGAAGGCATTTTAAATTACATTGTTTCATGTATGAGAGAAAAACATCTTAATTTAACATGTTAATTAATGTTAATTAATTGTTAGAAATTTTAGAATTAACTTATGTTAGAAGTATGTTATGTTTTATGTGCTTTAAAACGCAACTTAAGAAAGCACAACGCATTTAAAGTTTCATTGTTCAAACTTTTTGGTTTCAAGGTCATTAGAAATAAATAAGCTTTTTCTAAATAATTGCCAAGTGTGCCACCATTTTCAAGTAGTGTCATTTCTTATTGAATTTTTGATAACAATGTCTTATGTCTAACTGGTTGCATCAGTGTTTGTCTTTCTATAATAACACAATCAAGTTTCTCTTCAATACTTAAAGACTCAGGTACCATTTCATGTTCTTTAATCAAATTCAACATATCAGAATCAACTTACGCTCTTACTAGAAGTTTTTTTCTTTAAATTTCAAAAGTTTTTGAAATTTAAAGAAAGTTTTTGAAATTTAAGTCCACTCATATCAGTTCGGCGTTCATGCATACGAACCATTAAATCTGCACATAATTTCTTTGCTTCTGTTTTGTTGATACTGATATTTAGACAATCACCTACCAAGATGTTGTTCTTGGTAGGTCATCTACTAAGAACAACATCTTAGTAGGTCACCTACCAAGATTTTGTTCTAATAATCTTTCTTTTTATAAAGTACATCATTTACAGTCAATTTACATCAGAAGAAAGTCAAAAGAAAAACAAAACTAAACCCAATCTTATTTTTTTGCTGCACTAAATGATTATGAATTGTGTATATTGACATTGGTAGGTTTCTCAATACCATAGCAGTTGAAGAACAAATTACATTAAATAAAAGTCTTCCAGACCCCGTTAGGCGAGTATAAGTACCATGAAGTGTTTTATCTTCCTTTTCATAAATAAAAAAATATTCAATTAATGGTTTAGATTTCTTTTTTGGTGATTTATCTGATGCACTTTCTTAGGTAAAATTAGGTTGGGTTGGACTTTCGACCTGCACATTATGCACCGACAACATGTGTATATGAACCCCTTTTGTTGAACAACCTCTGATTTTTAAAATCTTCTTGCAACTTGGCAAATTAAACATTGCCTGGCTTTCCTCATCCTGTAAAAAATATCTCTAAACAGCTTACTTTTAAGTGTAAAATCCAAATGTGATGCTTGAGACGCATAAACTGTTGTTGTTTTTATAAATATTTTCATTACGCTTTATTTTGTTCAATCTTATAGGGAGCCCTGGGATTAATATTAGACAATCCCGGGATTTTGGGATTATAAAAAAGGCTAGGATTCCGGGATTTCAGGATCCTGGGATTGCAATCGCTAGACATAAGCTAATGCTTTACCACTTGCATCTGAATATACAATGAAAGGTTTCCCATACTCCAAGAAAGCTGAAATAGGTGATGCCGTAAGACATTGTTTGAGTTATTTGAAACTATTCTGTTGCTCAATTTGCAATAATTTAAATAAACTATTTAATGCCAAAACAATGTTTGCAAATCCTTTGATGATTTTTTAATAATTTCTGGATCCTGGTTTAACACCATCCAAGTTAACATAATGTCCCAAAAATTTTACTTTATTTGTGCAGAAGGTACACTTCAATATATTTAATTTTAATCCAGCTTGTCTTATAGCTTTGATTATCATTTGTTTATGATTAAGGTGTTCTTTATACATTTTTCTTTATACGTTATTAAGATACCGTCTAAGTAGAGCATGCAGTTTTTGTTGGAAGGTCATAAAGTATGTAGTTTATCATTCGCAGAAATATTGAAAGTGCATTATTTTGAGAAACCAAAGGACTTTAAATTTATATAATTTTGTTGTGAGAAATAAACGCAGTTTTCTCTTGAGATTCGTTATCAAATTGCACCTGATAATATCGACTTAACAGATCCAATGAAGAAAAATATTTTGCACCATGTAAACATGTCAAGGCTTTCATCAATTAAAGATAGTGGTTAAGTATCCTTTTTTAACGTTATTTAGCTTACGGTAATCAATATATACTCTGAAAGTTCAAATTGGTTCAATGACATGATTTGTTAGTATCTCCTCAATATGCTTGACCAATGTCCATTGAGATTTTTTAAGATGGTAAGCTCTTTGTTTAATTGGCAGAGCATCATCAGTGTCAATATAGTGGTGCACTACATCAGTATGTTCAATTTTGTTGTAACCTTGACCAAAAACATCTTTGTTATTCTTTAGTAAGGTCAATGGTTGGAGACGTTATTCTGGATCCAACATGGCAGCATTAGTCTTTGCATCTAATAAATTTATCAACTTTATTTTAGAGCTCATAATGATATACTGTCATTATGAGCTCTACAGCAGTCTTACTTTTTGTAAAAGTGGTGTATCTGTAGTATACAAGTTAGGTTGGAGTATTCTACTTATAGTTGTTGGGCAGTGGCTGAGACAGTACAGCTTTATCTGGTTTAAGATGCTTATCGGATTGCCACGTCAGATTCACTTGTTGTCGTGTTTTACTATCGGACTTGTCATTCTTGAGTAGGTAGATAAGTGAATTATTTTTCAACAAAGTTTCATGACAGCCACCTTCTTGTTTTCAAGTTCATTAATTTGTGTATTAAGGAGAATTGACGTAATTGCAAATTTGTTGTAATAAGTGACAGAGAAGTCATATTACATATGACTTGGGTGCCACTTATGCGAAGGTTGCTTACTATTGGTCATAAAAGTGTAACTCGGGTGGAGCTGTTATCAATTCTACATAAGGATTTATTTTTCAATTTGTTAGTCAGGCAGCTGCTACCATAGATTGTCTGGAGGGGTTCAAAAGTGCATCAAGCTTGGCTTCGAGTCGGGAGACAGCAGTTTTGTGTCTTGTAGCTTAACAAACACTACTGCAGCTTAATAGTTGACAGGTGACTTATTGTAGTATCTTTTAGTTATACTTATTGTAGGACTTTTAGTTGTATCTGATGTAGTATAGATAGTATAGTACAGTTGACTAATAATTTTAGCAGCTGAAGTGATTTAGATGTCAAAACAATTAGTTAATCGGTTTGACTGGAATGGCAGGAAAATTATGACCATTATATTAAAGAGTTGAAACAGTTGACGCAATGCATTTAAATTTAAACAGGTTGTTTAAATTTAAATGCATTGCGTAATTTAGGTTTCAAACCTTTGATAAACAAATTTAGCATAGTTTCTCCATCTATACTAAGCTGTTGACTCAGCTTATCTAAAGTGTTAATATACAGTATCTGACAAAACATGGTGGACAAACTCAAATTTAGAACATAAGTTGATCAAAAACTAAAAAAAAACTAGTAAAATAATTGAACATATTATTTTTTATGTAGTTTATTATGTTGTTAACAAAATTTAAAACTTTTGAATCATACTAAAAATCACTAAAAAAGTATTATAACACATTTTCCTTAACAAACTACATTTTTCTTTGGACAAAACAAGGTGGACATTTAAAAAATCGACTGAAAATTCAAAAAATAACTTATTATTTTTCGAAAAACTTCAAAAATTAACTTAATATTTGGTAGGACCTCCTTTACTTTTAATTACTGCTTTCATTCATTTAGGCATAGACTCAATTAATGAGTCAACAATTCTCATATCAATCTCTTGCCAGGCCTTCTTGATTTGTTCAAATAATTCCTCAGTGGTCTTCACATTTGCACACTCAATCTTATTGTCAATTATTTCCTAAAATTTTTAGATGGGATTCAAGTCAGGGCTTTGTGCAGGCCACTCCATTATGGTGATATTCTTGTCCTTGAACCATTGTTTTATAATTTTTGACGTATGCTTGGATCATTGTCCTGTTAAAAAAAAACATTTTAGAGGCATCTCCTATTCAGCATGTGGTAACATTACATCTTCCATTATATCTTTGTAAACAAAACGGTTCATAATCCCATTAATTTTGTGAATAGAAATAGTTCTTAGTGCTGAGAAACATCCCCAAACCATAGCAGACATTCCATGCTTAACACTCTTATTGGTATATTTAGTATTGAATCTGGTGTTCTTTGGTCTCCAGACTCACTTCTTGCCGTCGCTTCCAAAAAGGTTATATTTTGATTCATCACTAAAAAGTATGTTTTTCCACTGGTCTACAGTCCAATTTTGGTATGCATTGGCAAACGCAAGTTTTAGCTTTCTATTTTTAAAAGAAGTTAGTGGTTTCTTGTCGGGCATTCGAGAAAACAACTTTGCTTCATTAGCTCTTCGTCGCACAGTGCGATTAGAGATTTGTAGTTCAAGTTATTTGGTTAATTTTGTGGATGATAAAAATGGATCTTTTTTAAGCTTTTTAACAATTATTCGATCTAGTCTTTCTGATGTTTTTCTTGATCATCCGCCCCGATGGTTTGTTTTATAGCAGTCATGAGATCCAAATGATTTGACAGTTTTGCTCACAGTCAATTTAGCTATATTATATTTTCTACAAATTTCAGCTTGACATTTTCCACTTTTAAAATCTTTTATAATATTTTCACGTAGAACACACTTCCTAATTTGTCGTAAGCCATTTTAAGATGCAATATACACCAAATTATTAGTAAATTGAATAAAGACAATTAAATCTTATAAAAAAAGCATCATTTTGATTTGTCCACCTTGTTTTGTCCAATGAAAAATGTAGTTTGTTGAGAAAAATGTGTTATGAATTTTTTTTGTGATTTTTAGTATGATTCAAACGTTTTAAATTTTGTTAAGAACATAATAAACTATTTAAAAATTAATATGTACAATTGTTTTACTAGTTTTTTTTAGTTTTTGATCAACTTTTGTGCTAAATTTGAGTTTGTCCACCATGTTTTGTCCGATACTGTAGGAGGTACAATCAGTATCTTTCGTTAGGCTAAATAATTCCATCTTTCGGTCAGTCAGTCAATAATATCTTTTGTCTCCATACCTTTAAATGGTTTAGGCTGCGACTCCAAAATAGGTTTTGTTGCTAAGCGATACATGATTTATGCCGAAGACATTTTGTACCTTTTGTTGGGGAGAGGCTGTTATCTTGTTTGAATAGATTGGTATCAGACAGCTCTAATGAGTCATCGGAATCAGAGGCCCTGTTATTGAGAGAGGTGTGAGAATTGGCTGTATTACTACAATGAGTTGATTCAGTAAACAAATATATTTTCCTCAAGCATAAATGGCTCATAAGTAAACAACAAAGTTAATACAGTTACAGTTTGTGGAATTTACTTGAATCCGGGCAGTGTGTCTAAATGTTACACGCTTGGTTACTATTCCTTTAAATGTATCCTAAATCTTTACTGTTCCGTTAGATTAACAACTGGTAAAAAAACCTCATGCATTAACTTTATCCAACAATTACCACTAGGTAATTACAATTATTCTCTAATACAGAGATTATCTAGGTCTTACTTGAAAAATCCGGAAAACATTTAAAAAAAAAATAAATCCAAAATAATCCGGAATTTATTTCATTCATATTTGTCTTAATTTAACTTTAAAGTAATGGCTTCCTTTTTTTTTTTTGTGTGTGAAACTTTTCCTTTTTTTTTATGAGTAATTACTTAAAAGGTTTAAAAACATATATATTGCAAAAATATTTATTTAAAATTGTATTTATGGAAGACTTTTTGGATATCCGGAAAAACTAAAAGTCGAAAAAAATCTCCGGAATTCCGGATATGTCCTGAAAAAGATAATTCCTGCTAATAATAAAAGTATTATCCAATCAACATAACTATTATTATTTTCGTTCATAAATTCATAAATGTTGGTTATATAATATTTAACTTATTCAAATCTTATTCAATACTTAAGCCTATATAGTTTCTCTATTGTTTCTCCACCTTCTCACCTCTTAACTTAATACCTAATACCTCCTCACTTAATACCAATTACCACTTTTTATATATTACATACACTTTATATATTATAGAAGATTGTTTGACATGTCTTGGTCTAATTAATTGTAATCATGTCTGTTTAAGCATTTGATACTTTATCTAATCAAATGCTTCATTTGACTAAAAATAATTCCCTTGATTCGGTTTAATTTAATACAGAACAGCCTATTTATTTTGAACAACCATATCATTTTTCCTCGACTACTAATCAGAAGTATTCAGGCTAATAATAAATATTAATTATAAGCAATTCTTATTCGTGCTAATGAATAAGAATTTAATTGAATAAGAACTTGGCCTTATTTTTGTGATGCTTTGCATCATCAAACCTTCCTTAGCCCAAGTATAGAAAATAAGTTCTTTTACTTTCTATACTTGGGCTAATTTTAAACTTTAATTACTTATTTAAATACAAAATAAATTTATCTATTGTTGCTGTTTGTTCTGTTTGTTAAATTGTTTCTGATAGGAGGAAAATTATAATAGCCTTTTATACGAAAAACTCTTGCATCATTCTTCTTGCATCTCAACATTCTTAATCTCATTATTTTGATCCTTAAAGACCTTTTTTTTTTATTCTAATTTTTAGAACATTTAATCGTTAATAGTTTCTGTCAAAATCAATCAAAATTCAAGTCTATGCAGTATTTTACAAAGAAAATATCTAAAAAAAAATGCTTTAACTATCTCCTCAAACTGCTCAAAGATTTGCTTATAAAATACTAAATTAAAAAGTATTTAATAGCTATAAATAAAGTCCTTGCATACATTTAGATTAGGACTAACAAACTTATCTAATCTGGTAACCTTATAAAATAATTATAAAATAAAAAAATTAAAAAATTAATAATAATTTTTTAAAATTAAAGCTTTTAAAATTATTATGATTATATAGCATCTCAACAATAACTTCAACTGAGAAATTTCAGTGGCTGCTCTGAAAAAATTTACATTTAATTAATTTAAAAATCAAAAAAACTATTTAGATAACTATTAGATAAACTTACTTGACATTATAAAAAGTCTTATTCTCTTTCCATCGTTGCATCCCTTTTGCCATGCGAAATAATTTACAATCTCTATTTTTAACAGCTTTTTGTAATAAATGCAGCTGCAAAAAACAAAGCAATATTACTTTTGTGTTAGTAAAACAACTTTTAAATTATTTTTTTTATCAAAATATTAATAAAGCATTATAATTATATTTTAATATGATACAAATCAGACAAAAAGTTTTAAAAATTACTCAGGAGGTAATTTTTATTTCTACATTCTATAAATATTTTTCAACAATCTATGAATACTCTTGAGTCCTTACTACAAGGGAAGGGGGGATGTTTATTAATTTTTGAAAATTTTTCCACCTACCCTAATCTTATTAAAACCCTACCCCGACTCCCTCATTTTTACATATTTACTTGTTATCAACAAAAAATTTCAAAATTAAAAAATTTTTTTTTTAGTTTTGAAATTTTTTGTGAAAATTGCCATTAAAAATTAGAAAATAATTATTTCAGTCATCGATAAAAACAAAAACTTTCAGTGCAAATAGGCTTTAAAAATTGTTAACTTAGTAAATCTCGATTTATCGAAAATGAGCTTTTGGTTTTGTTCTCACACGAGTATAAAGCATATATTAGCATATTAAATACTATTGAAATTATTATAAAAGATTAGACAATGCAAATTTGACAGCAAGCAACACTAGAGTTAAATAGTTTTAAGAGTGTTTTGTTAAAAATATTAGTTTGGATTTATAAATTAAGATTTTTTATAAAAAATGTTTGGAAGTTTTCACAAACTGACTGAGATAAATATAGCTTAGAAGAAAAAATTGCTTTAGGCATTGCGTTTTTTGCTCTTTTGTGTTCAATAGCTTCTGAGATAATAGAATTCTTTTATTCAGTTTTAATATTTGATTAAAGATGAAAAAAAAGAATCCTCACCCCATCCTTTTATTAAACCCCTCCGTCCCCCTTCCCCCCCTCTTGTTTATTAGATAGAGAATAAAATTCCCACCCCATTTTTTATTCCCACTCCCCTTGTATTAAAGACTCAAGAGTACCTTTTAACATGTTAATTATACTTTCAGCAATTACCTTTTTAGATATTCTGCGGTTTGGTTTCGACTTGGAATCTCGATGTGCATTGTCTACTAAACGCTTTACATCTTCCAAAAACCTTAAGTCTTTGAACAGAAACAATTATTTACTGAAGAGGTCAGTGGAGTGTGACCCGTGGTAAAAAACAAACAAACAAAATTACTGTCATTAGTAAAAGCTATATAAATATTTAGACTATTCTTCAAAGGAATAAAAATTTATTTAATCATAAGCTTGCAACAGGCAACAAAAAGACTCATATTATTAGCAAAAAATATTAATAGAAAAACATACAGACCATTAAGTAGGTGCATGTCATTAAAATCAGAGCGAGCAACATATTTCACTTTTTCTCTCTCCCCTGAACAGTTTTTGATATTTTTATGCTTTTTTGAACAAAACAAACTAAAATAAGATTTATAAAAAAATTATAAATTTAACAAAATATAAAAAACTTCTTAGACTTTTAAATGAGTTAACTCCTAATATTTATCAAATTTCTGATGAGTTTTGACTGTAAAGCATAAATACAATGTCTGTGTATATATATAAATTTTTACATTTACTTGATAATGAGGTTATCAATATATCAGGTTATCATAAAAATAAATATAACTTAAGCAAATAGAGTTAAATCCATGAAAACAATTTCATATATATATATATATATATATATATATATATATATATATATATATATATATATATATATATATATATATATATATATAAATATAAACAATTTTAAAATGCATTCTACAAAATAGAGTGCGCAACGTTCTTAAATGAACGGAGCAATTATAAAGTAGTAGAAAATCACTTAACAAAAATTTTTTTAATGTAATTATTATTTGAGCTCACTTATTTTTATAGTTTTTAAGAAGAAACTTATTTTCATGCCTGCATTTAAAAATCAATACTGGTTTTTTGTTTAATAAACTTCTTTGGTTCGCATGTGTAATTATATCAAATTTTTTGTGTAGGGATAGTATGCATATTTATGGAAATAGTGTTAAATGCAGTTGCTGTTTAAACGATGGACCGTTTCAGTATAAAGTCATTAATATTTTCATCTTTTAATTCCCATATGTATTTTGACAGCATGGTGTCTTTTGAAAACTTTTTATTTTTAAAGGATTGCTTATGATTGGCAAAACGTTTTTCCATTAAAAAAATAAATATAATTAGTAAAATTTGTTTCATGTAACAGTAATTTTTATAGTAGTGTCTTCTTAGTATTAAGTTTTCTCATATTTAAGTATTCTATTTATATTTATATTTATTAACTATTTATATTATATATTTATTTAATAATAGTATTATTAGCTCTAGTGTGCAATTTAAATAGTTGCACATAAGAGTTAATAATATTATTATTAACTAACTAACATCCGCATTTTTTAAAGAGATTTTAATGGGCAAATGTACAATCATTTTTCTTATTTAAAGTTGTTAAGTTGAAAGTTTGATGTTCTTATTCTATCATTATTTAAAATTATAAAGTGTAACTAAAAACATTTGTTATTATTATTTTTCCCATTCAATCTTTTTATTTATTTTTGTCGCAGTTTTTATCGATTTTTGCGAAGTCATTGCAATAAATGAATTATTTTTAAATAAGTTTAAAAATATCAAGTGCGTGTTTGCAAATTTATTTTAGGTTTATGTTGTTTATCTAACACAAGTAATTGTTATAGTAGCATTTCATAGTACTAAGTATTCCATTAAAATTTTTTAATATTTTATAAAAATTAGTAGAAATACAAGCTCATTAATTTTCAAGCATTAAAGTGTTTTTGTATTTATAAAGTTCATTAAAGAACTATTACTAAGATAAAAATTTAACAAAGAAAAATAAAAATTTTGACAAAAAAACAACAACTGACTGTTATTCTGCGTGTTAGCCTGTAGAATTTATTGCACAAGTTCAATTTCATATTTTCCAGCTATTTTATTTTAAATATAATATATTTTGCACAACTTAAGTCTACAATTATTTTTTTTGCCATAATATAAGTTCTTTATATCTAATTGTTAATTATTAAGAAATAATTCTACAAAATTTTATAATTAATTTACAACTACTTGTACTTATCCCACAAGAGATTTGTTTTAAAACACCACAGATGTTGCATAGCATAAATTATTTTAGCTCCAATACTTTTCAAACATTTTAATTTTTATACTTTCGTGCCATTGCATTTAATTTATACTTTTATGCCATTGCATTTAATATTGTGAAATTGCATTTAAGAAAGTCATTATTTTTAAAACTTTAATTCTCCTGAGTCAAAAATATTTTTAAAAATTTTTTAGCAAAAACATTTGCTAAAAAATTAATCGTTTTTGTACTAAAAAGTGGAGAGTAAACTGTTTAATTTTAGTAGTTCATTAAAGGTCAGGTCTGCACAAGATTGGTTTAAAAACCGCCAATCTTTAGTTTACTGAACCATTAAATTTAAGTTTTCCCCTTTTTAGTACAAAAAAGATGACACTTTATAGCAAATGTTTTTGTTGAATTTTATTTTCTACTTTTAGTCTTTACAATGAGTTACAGTATTTAACAATGTGAACTATTGTTATGTTGTAGCCAGAGTTGTTAGTTCTTGGTCTTGGCCTCGGCCTTGCCTTAAGGCCAAAAATAAACCACCTTAATTGCCTTAAGGCTAAAAACTTATTGTGTTGAACTTTCGGAATGTCGAGCAAACTCAAAACTAATATGACCTAAGTCAGTTGTGGATAATTCAATAATGTAAGATGTTAATTATTTAATTATTTTATAACCTCTTCATGCTTTTAATTTAAATGCGCTTTTGTAAAAGGGTTTAGGTCAATTATTTCTGAAGTTTAGGTTTTGTAACTTTAAATTAAATTGTGAAAACAGCTTGAGGATCGTGTATAAGGTCAGAGAAATCAAACAAAAAGTTGGCACACCCACTATAATTGCTAATTATGTAACAGACTGACCATAATCCGCACTACGGGTTGCTTTCTGCTAGTAAGAACATTATTTGTTCAAGTCCTGGGGAGTACTTGAACAAATAATGTTCTTAAACCCCCAACATAATTATCCGCACCTCAAAAGAAGAGAGTTATTACATACACAACACTACGCGAATATATCAATGACATAACAAATAATCAAATTTTTTACAAGTTACTTGATGAAAAGTTCTGGTTAAGTGAAAAGATTATAAAAATGCTGCAATGTTAATAAGTATAAGTTGCTATAGTTTAATTTAAAATAAAGTTTCAATGAATCTTATTCTATATCCTTTTAATGTTACTAAGTTTATATTTGAATGTATAGCTACTAACAGTGTTTGTATCACAACCTTCAGTTCTATATTAAATAACAGCAATGGCTCCTATACCATAGAAGGTTGGTAGACCTAGTAAAAGTCTGGGAAATAATAAATCTATTGAAGCAGAAAAGACAATACTCAGATCAGGAAAAAAAACGTTTATTAGATCCAATACATATTCCAGCTATTGTTAAAAAAAGAAGATGTTTTATTTGTTTAAATCATTGGATTGTCAGTTTTTCCTTAGAAAATTTTAAAGTAGGAAAGCTACCATTGAGTGGAGCTGTATTGCAAAAATATCTTTTTGAGAGAGAAAAGGATCCTAGAAAAGAAGCAAGGCTAATTGAAAACCATCAAATTAGTGGCATCATTAAAAAATTTTGGTTGCTTGTATTCCAACAAAGTCTAGCAGGAAGGACTGCGTTGATTTGATTATCCATTTAGTAACAGAATATAAGACACTGGAATAAGTTCCTGAAAATAGAAAACAAGAAAGAAAAGTAAAGCAAAAAACTACATCTTTTACATTAAAATTGGACAGTTTGTTTAATATATCTGTTTAATATTCTCATTGCTGAAACACTCTGGTTACAATAAGTGGCTTATTAACTGGGAATTTACAAAAAGCCAAGGATAGTTTACTTAAGTGGGCTAAATGGCTGGAGTAGATGAAATCCTTACTGAAAAAGAGCAACAACGTTACATTAAACTACAGCATTACGATAGACAAGAAAAATAATTATTTCATATTAAGAAACAGTAACTCATAATACTTGAACTTTACTCAACCATTACTGCTGATAATTAAGTCAACAAGGGCACCTAATTTTATTCAGATGTTACATGTTACAGAAGATGAACAAGATATAAATCAAATGATTTCACTGAAATTTAAAAAAAGTTTTTTTTCTCTTTCACTGAGATTTCAGTGAAAGAGAAAAAAAACCATCATTGCAAATCTGCGATAACACAGAAAATTTCGAAAAAAAAAACTCTTAAAAAAAATGTATACAGTTGCCAATGGATCTGGTATAAGTGAAAGGCAACAGCTACTTATTTTAAGAAAGATTTAACAGTAGATGAAGCAACTTTAAATATTACACTTTCTAAAACATCAGTTCATAAAGCAAGATCAGCTAAACCAATTGAGGAAGCTAAATTAATTAAAGAAACTTGGTCAAAGTAAATTGGTAGTTCTCTACTCTGACTTGGAATCAGACATCATATTCTAGAGTTCTTTATAAAAGTAAAATCCAAAGCTATTGGTGGTCCAAACAAATCACTAAGAGTTCAGCTGTTTGAAAGATTCAAAGAATAATTTCATAACCTTAATAAGAATATAAAAGAATTTGGAGTATGGGACTGGTCTCATGATCAAAATAGTTATATTATTTCAAATAAAGGGAGGGGGGGGGGAGGAAGGTTTAAAGCATAAATTTGCATACAAGGGAGGGAAGGAATCCTAAACCAGTAGTTTTACTGTGTAGGTACTTTATGGTATTTATGCCCCCTTTAAGGTATTTATGCCCCCAAACTTAAAGCTTTATTTAAGTAGCCTTTAGTAAAAAAAGACCTAGATTTATACTCAGTGAAAAAAGTCTAAATAAAACTTTAACCAAAAACAAAGCAAAATTGCTAGAAACTTGTCAAAAAATTATTACCCAGCACACATTTTGTAGCGGACCTATATAGGCATTTTGAGCAGTTTATTGGAGTTTTGATTATCTTTTACTTAGTGGACCATTAGTGACATCCGCTTTAAGTGACCAGTCGATAACTTTCCAAAATGTTATATAGTGGCTAGTCATCTATCCAGTTGTGACAAGTGACAATGGTCTACTAAGAAATTGGTGAGCAAAACTCCAGTGGACCGCTCAAAATGTCTGTATACAGGTCCACTATATAATTCTGCTATAAAATATTTGCTGGGTAAAGTTAAAAATATCTAAAGAAAAACATAAGAAAGGGTTTGCTATCATTATAAACGTAGTCACTTAAAAAAATCGTACAAAAGTATTCATAATTCTTATATGTTTTTGTAAAATTTGAGAAACATTTTTACAAACTTTAAAAACCTTTATATATGTACAAAAAAAACTTAATAGAGAAGAAAAGTTTAAAGATAAAAGTTATGAAACAACTTTATTATATTTTGTAAATAACTTTTTTTTTTTTTTCTGAAATGAATAAATTCATGCCCTCATCTTGGTTGCTAATATTGCAGAAAAGTAATTGATATCTGGGTAATACCTGGGTAATACCCATATAAATTTATTATTACTAATTACCCAGGTATATTTTTTCTGCTGGGTAATAGAAACACTACTTGATGCCTAGAATGGTACAGAATGAATAGTTGCCTTAGGTATCTTTAATTGTGCAATAACCATTTGTTCAGACTTGCTGTCTTCTAATAAAAGTTGTACTTATGCATGTTTAACTTGTAATGTTGCGAGCCATACCCAGCCATATCCATAAATAATGATTGAATAATAATTAAGTTTTTAACTAATATAGAGCATTTAAGATGTTTTTCTAGTGGTTGATAACTATGCAATTACCCACACAATGTGTGATTATTTAATGTTATCAAAATGCAAACTTTGCATTGCAAAATTTAATAAGTGGTAGGACTGGTTGAAATAAACACACCATATACACTGTGTGTATATATTCATATATGAATGCAGCATTAGATACACATTGCTTATGCCTTACTGAAATAAGCAACAGTTTCAATCCATACATTGACTATCTTATAGCCTGCTGCCGCAAAGGAGTGCTGCTACATCAACTGAGGGTTTAGCATGGGGCAGCAATCTTTTCATTCATTATTCTTTGTTTGTTTCTTCTTGTTTTGAAAAATTAATGAGTACATTTTTACATTAAGAGCGCAAAATAGATATTAGGAAATTGTACCCTTACATATGGATTGAGTATAGTATATGTGTGTGTGTGTATATATATATATATATATATATATATATATATATATATAAACATATATATATATGTGTGTGTATATATATATATATGTTTTAAATAAAAAATGCTTAATGCATTAGCTTAACGCGATATTTGACGCCATAGAATTCTTTTTTTTTTTTTTTTTTAAAGACATTAACTTTTTTAAATTACCGCAAAACGAGTTAAATGTTATTTAACCCTTTGAGCGTGTGATAAAATTTAAACGCTGTACGGTGAAATTAAACTAAAAAAGAAAAAAAAATCAAAAAACAACTATTTTGAGTTTTAGTTTATTTTTTGTAGTTTTTAAAAGAATTTAAGAAATGCAATGTATTTAATTTAAAACTGTTGTATGATAATTAGAAAAGCATCCAAGGCACAGTCCAACACAACATGACTGACACTGCCAACTGGTGTGGACACAGGTTTGGTGCCCAGCGACACATTTAACTTTTTTTCCTGAACCAATTTTGACAAGGTTATGACCATATAAAGGATTGTTAATCACTGTGTGTTGAGGAAGTGGATATGGTACAAATATGCTTCTAGCCACTTCAATCTCCCTAAATGTTCGTCTTTTCGTTACTATTTTTACTGGTTGATACCCTCCAGCTAAACTTTCCACAATTGCTATCATAAAACTTATTCTAGACATGGGCTTACGTTCATTAGTGTTAAGCTTATACAATAGGTAGCTGTTTAAAATAGCCGTGCCAAATAAAGAAAAGACAACTTTTGGAGTCCACTTTATTGTCTTACGCACTGACAGGTACACGTAGAGCTGTGCATCTCCCAAATCTACCCCTCCCATGGTTCGATTATAAAGGGCAACAACATTTGGCTTCATAACTAAATTACCTCTTCTGTTACGCAATTCAGTAAAACCTGCTTTGGCAACAGTAGACAGTAATACAGGTTTTTTTTTACCATCCTGGTATGCAACACATAACAAAGGACCTTTCCTATATTCGCAAACTTCTTTATTTTTTAATTTTGTTTTAAGGCAGATTTCTGGCAGACCTTTTCTGTTTACTCTCACTGTGCCTGTTGCAGTGGTTTGATGTAGATATGGATCCAATAGCAGTTGTGGAGAAGTATAATAGTTATCTATACCTAAGTGATAACCTTGATGGAGGAGGTTGGTTTGACGCAAAAGACAAAAAACCAAGCTGTAAGTCATACCATGGGCAACAGCTGCTTCATCTGGATCTTTTCCTCCTTTGTAAATTTTAAACAGAGACAAATAACCATTGGTGCTGTCTGAAACACGCCATAATTTTATTCCAAACCGAGAATGACGCTTGTTTGGCATATATTGGCGGAGATATGGTGTCTTTCCCTTGTTACCAATCATGTATAGAAATATCTCTCATCTATAGAAATATCTTTTTGAGGAATATGAAAATACAGAAATTTTTTGTTAAAATGTTCAATTTAATACTGAACTTTATAAGTCTTATTTAGTTGTTGTTGATTAAGGATAGAGATATCAGTAAAGTGAATAAACATAATAAAAGTTGAAAACGGTCACGATTGAAGTGAGTAACAAACCAGGAAGTGGAAGAACAAGGATATAATATCCCAATATAGTTTAATACTAGCTTTCTTGATGAGACCCATATTAATAACAACACCGAGGAATGCCTTTTTTTCTGAAAGATTTGTTTTTCCTTGCTTTATCCATACATGACCTATCGACAATGGATGGGATCTTAAATGCTGTTGGTTATTTTGTATCCATGCATCAGCATACTGGTTTGTATAAGTCACTAAATTTTCGATAAATTCTGTTGTGAAAAATAAGTCAACATAGTCAATGGGCTTTGACTCTGGTGAAATAGTATGTTTGGGTCCTGGTACACCAGTAAAAGGAAAAATATTTGGACCATTATCATCTCCTACAACAGGAAACCACAAATCTAAAACCTCATCAACACCAGCATCATCATCAGAACCGGAGTCTACATAAAAAATAAAAACTTCAAATGCTTAGATTTAGTGATATATTTAAATTAAATAATATTGTATACAACTTTTCAATTAAAAATATTGTGCCTTCATCGAATAAACTATCATCACTGCTACTTAAATATTCTTCGCTTGTACAACTTTCTTCTGTAAAACTTTCTTCTTCTGTAAAACTTTCTTCGCTGTCACTCATCTTCAGTACGAAATATACACAAACAATATACCAAAAGATAGAAAAAAATGCGCTCTATTCAATGGTACCATTTTTAATTTATGAACATCGGTATTTTTTCAGAAAAAGTCATAGTTTTGAAGAACACTTTCAAAGCCACGATCGTGGCTCTACGTGCTCTGACGGTATAGCCACGATCATGGCTCCCCGTGCTCTAAAGGTTAAAGGCTTTTTTATTATTACTATAAAAGAATGTTTATTTTCTTTTATTTTTAATATCAAATAATTAAATTTAATATTGCATTTTTAAAAATATTTGATATTAACAAATTTCTTTCTTTTCTCGACATTGACATAAATGAATTAAAATATGTTAAATTTTTGAGTTTTTAAAATGATTATTTCTTAAATTTCTAATTGCGGCTTTGCAACTACAAATGATTTTTTATTTAAAAAAAAATTATTAAGTAACAAATAAAAAAATAACATTAATTTATTTACTTTATTTATTTAAAGTTTATTAGTTTATTATTTTGTTATTAAAATTAAATTGCTGAATATATCATTTATTATAAAATATTCGCTGTGATTTAACTTACGCTTTGTGCAAACTTTTAATGTAGCCGTTTATTTAAAATTTAACTTTTAGTAAAAAAAAAAAATGTTAAGGAAGGAAAACCGAAAAAACAATTGCGATAAAAATAAGCTGATTTTTTTTTAAGAACAAATAAAATTGAAAAATTGAAAAATATTTATTAACCTTTTAAAATAGATTTGACAGTTAAGTTAAACCCAAGCATTAACTTTAATTTTAATAAACTTAAATATATTTTTTAAATCTAAATTAAATTATATACTTCTTTTATCAGAATAAAATTATATAATTAATATATTTAATTAGTTTTAAATTAAATCATATTTTTTATCACAATTAAATTATGTTTTTATGTTCTTTGCTTCAAGCTTAAAATTACAATAAAATAAAAACAAAATAAAATTAAAATTTTAATTTTATTTGAGTTTTTTTCATTAGTAAATATTTACTAATGAAAAAATTTATTATTTAAATAGTGTTTATACCAAACAAAATTGTCATTCAAACTTTTGTAACAAATATTTTTTACAGAAACGTCATTCAGAAGTTAATGTGACTTTTTTTTTTAAATTAATTACTTCATTTATCTTACTGCTCATGGTATAATTTTAAAGTTAAAAAATGATAAAAAGCCACTTAAGCGCAATCGCTTACGTAAAAATCACTCTAGTAGTAGAAAATCACCTAAAATTTTTTTTCATTTTACACTGAAACACATTTCATTAATAAAGACTCATCAGAAATTTCTGCATTTCTAATGAGTCTTTATTGATGAAACAGTGTAAAACAAAAAAAAATTTTGTTAAGTGATTTTCAACTGCTTTATAATTGCTCTGTTCTTTTAAGAACATTGAGCACTCTATTTTTTATTACCTTATTTTGTAGAATACATTTTAAAATTGTTTATATATATATATATATATATATCAGATATCGACAGGTAAGGCGTGCGATCGCACTCTATTCCTGACCACGCTCGCTATTATTTTTTTTGAAAGCTTGACCATGAGTTTTTAGTTATTTGAAAATGCGCTGAAAAAATCTGACAAAAGAAAGAAAATTATAAACAAGCTAAACTATAAAAAACGAAAGAAATCTTTAAACAAATATAAAAAAAACAAACAAAAATACTCAACTAGTCAAACCCGAAGAAAACTAAAAGTTTATTAGAAAGTTATTCTTAATTATGTTTATATTTACGTTAAGGTTGTATAAATTTAAAACTTTAATCTTTTCTAATGTTTTTTACATCTGTTAATTAAAAGCAAACTTTAGTACAAATTATAGGCCTAAACTAAACAAATTGTAAAGCAATAAAATTTTAAGTATTTTAATTTACTTAATTAAGACTTTTCAAAGATAATATTTAATTGCATTCAAACATAGTAATAAAATACAAACTTTTAAATAAAATATAATTTTTTAATAATATTCTTTGTTAATTAATGTATAATGCTTTTTATTAATAACAATCGTTAAAATTTGTAAATTTTATAAGAAGTGCTAGGGTAGTAAAGAAACATTTAATTAGAAAGTTTACAAAACAGCAAAAAAAAAAGACTTTGGAATGTTTTCGATGATATTAACTTGATGCATTTTTTATAAAAAGTTTATTGAAACACATTGATAGTCATCCTTGTTTATAACTTAAGATTACAAATTATTTAAAAAAAAATTGTTGTCGTCATTGTTTATAAAATTAGGAATACAAATTGTTTTAGAAAAATTACATTCATCGTTGAAACAAAAATACTTTTGAAATAAATAAAAGTTTTATTTGATATTCTTTGATAATTTACTCAATAGCATTTTAAAACTTTATTTAAAAGCATTTAGCGTTGTGTAAAAACATTTCAAAAAAGAAAGTTTACTCTCTAATGAAATGTTTTTACACAATGCATAACAACAACAAAAAAATAACTTTGCAATGTTTTCTACTATTAAATTTATGGTTTCATCAAAAAGTTTATTGAAACAATCATTTTCGCTGTTGTTTATAAAATTAACCATACAAGTTGTTTTAAAACCATTTACATTGTAAAAAATGCACTTGTTAACTATATTTATCTTTCAATAATTCAAATAAAAAATTTTTTTATAGTATACAATCGTTAAAAGCAATTTCTCGCTTTATTACCTTATACTTTATTTTGCGAGTTTTTGAAACGTTTTATTAAATCTAAAAAGCCGTGGTTAAGTTGTCGCAAAAAAGAAATAAATGCGTGGTCAGGAATAGACAGGGTGTTAGCCAGCCTGATGGCGCCACGTATAACGCGGTTTCCCAAATGGTTTAAAATTCCCAAAGGTTTTTAAGATCATGGTAAAAAAAAAAATTAAATGAGTCTCAGACTTAAAATGTTGCGCTAGAGTAGTAAAAAACACAATTAGTATGTGCGACAAGGAAATGAATTAAGTTAATCAATTAAGAATTAAGATTGATTTTTTAATGTGAAAAAAAAAGTGAGGTCATTAACAAGCAAGATCATTCATTCAAAAGTTGAAATGTTTTTAATTTTTAATTGATGTCAGTTATTCTACAGTTAAAATTGTTCAATACGTTTAATAAATTATTTTATTAATTTATTTTTGTTATTCAAAAACTCTTTATTTACATTCTTGCTTTTTATCTTAAGTTAGGAAAGTTACAAATAAAATTTGCATATTAATAAATATTGTAATATAAAATAAGTTAATAACGTTTTTATATTAAAAGATTTATTAATAAATTCGGTAAAATAAATTAGATGGTAAAGTAAACCGAAAAAAACAACAAAAAAAAATCAAAAATAAAACTTGCAATGAAACGTATTGTATATGTTATATTTGCGTAAAACATACAAGAAGATAGTTAAATATTATTATAATATTATTAATTATTAAAGAATGTTTACAATAATTAATAATTCGCTTGTCCAAATTCGTATAAGATTTTAAATAAATACGATTTTGAGGTAAAATGAACATCATAGATTAAAAACTTTTAACGTTTATTGGTGCTTTTTATTGATTGCAAGTTCTTTTTTGGTCGGAATTCTTGCATTTTTTGTAAAAATTGATAAAAAATATTGTATTTTGACAACTATATAAAGCTAATAGGTCAGAAACGATTAGAACTAGGATATATAGTAAATTAAGGCACTTTTTTAAAAGATTTTAACTAAATTCATGCTAACGCCGATGAGCGAAAGTGATCTAAAGGCTCCAAAATGGTATTCTTTGTATTCGCAATTAGGGGTAGTAAAAAGGATTAGAAAATTATATAAAAAAGGGAAAAATTCTTCATATATTAAAAAAACCTGAAGCGAAAAAAAATATAAAATCTAAAGCTTTTGTTTGGACATAATACGCCTAAAAAGTTATGCCAATTTCAAATAAATAAATTCGAATAATTTGTAAATCGCCTTAACTACACCGAGTATTTAAATAAAAGTAGCATTATATTTGACGGAAATTAGCAAGCCAACTAAATTTTTCAATAAATGGTTATTAAAATTTCGGAAACTTTAATTTAACTTTCATTTAAAAGCTATCAATTCAAATAAGTTTTTCACTATTTGAATTTATCTTATGATAAAAATTGTAATATAAAATATGATGAACAATAATACGATTACCTATATAAGAAAGTTAAAATTTTTTTAACTATTTTAAAATTTTATTTTTAAAATACTAAGTATTTTAAATCTGAAATATTCGAAATCTTTCCATATAATTAGGGTTGTCAAACGTCTGGATTTTACAAAAATTACAAATTACGGAATTTGTAAACCTGTAATAATTTATTTTTTAGTGTTTTCCTTCGTAAAAGCTGTAAAATTCTGGAAAAATTCGACTGTCATTAAAAAGTTGTTTTAGCAAGTTAAAAAGTTACAAGAGGATCTTGGAAATCGTCAAAAATGTTTTGTTAAAATTAAATACTATTTAGCATTTTTTTTACATTTATAATTTAAAAATGAAAATAAAAATAAAAGAAGACAATATATGTAACAAATCTTTTAAACCTTTTAAAACTGTATTTAAAAGGGATTTACGCAATTAAAATGATCAAAGTTTCAATAAATAAATTTATTAACTCATTCATTAAAACTGCAAACAATTGTCTTTTGTTCTAGTTTTCTCTCAACAGTATTAAACAAAGGAGAGAAGCAATTTAAAAATGAAAACTGACAAAAATTGCTCAAAATGAAACAAGTTGAATAATTATAATTAATTATTTATAAAATATAAAAATATTCCTGAAAAATAAAACAGACAAATATTCCTATGAATAACCTATCAAAAATAGAAAATTTTTATTGAAACTTAATTGTATCTAAAAAATTGTATCTACTTTTTGTCAGAATGTAATGACCTTTTTTTTTTTTAGACGCACCTAAATTCCCAATTTCGCTAAAACACTGTATGAATTTTTTTCTGGCTAACACCCTGATAGACTGCGATTGCACCCCTTTCCAGTCCACATCTAATATAGATATATATATACAGTATGCAAAAAAAATAATTGTACACTTGAAAAAAAATCCTAATTTTTAAGATTGCATCAGAAAAATGAGTTTTCCGTTAAATTATTTGGAATTTTTTTTTTATATTTTATTAAGTAATGTTTTAAGAATTTATTTCTGCATTGGTGAACCAACTGTCTTTCAAACCTATTGAATTTTACACATCTAATGATGCATAAAATTGACTGCAAAAAAAAATAATCGTACACTAATAAAATAGGTCATTATTTTAAAGTAAATCAGGCAAACTGAACAATCAAACTAGTAAGTAAAGTTGAAAGTAGTAATTTTTTAAATACACTTTCATCCTAGAAATAAAATAAAATATATTTACATAGTTGCTAGTGTGGCTGGTAGAGGACGAAAACGCAAGACCACTAGTGCAATTGATCGCAATATCATCATTAATGTGAAAAAAAATAGATTTGTTTTAGCAGTTAAATTAGCTTTAAAAGTTCAAGAAGATCACAACATCACAGTGACTCCTCGAACAATCCAAAATCGTATTAAAGAACATGGATACCGAGGTAGAGTAGTTCGAAAAAAACCTTTTTTAACTGCAAAACAAATGAAACATCGATTGGAATTTGCAAAGAAGTACGAAAAAATGCCGATATCATATTGGAAAAATATTTTGTGGTCAGATGAGTCAAAATACAACCTTGTTTCATCGGATGGAGTCCAGAAGGTGTGGCGAAAAAAAGGAGAAGCTTATAAATTGAGTTGTTTGCAAGGTAGTGTAAAGCATGAAGGAGGAAATGTGATAGTTTGGGGTAGTATGAGTTGGAAAGGAGTGGGGAAATTGACATTTATTGATGATAAAATGGATGCTTCAATGTATTGTGAAATTCTCAAAGCCAACTTGCGACCATCTGCTAAAAAATTGAGAATGGGAAACGATTTCATACTCCAGCAGGATAACGATCCAAAGCATACCGCTTAGAAAACAAAAGTATACTTTGACACAAATAGCATCAATATTTTGGAATGGTCATCTCAAAGTCTGGACTTAAATCCAATAGAAAATTTGTGGTACATTTTGGACAGAAAAATTGGCGATCGAGCATTTACACGCAAAGAGGACTTGAAAGTAGCTATATTGAGCGCATGGGGTAATATAACGACAGAAGTGACCCAAAATTTAGTCAACTCAATGCCAAATCGTCTAGCTGAGGTCATCAAGGCCAAAGGAGGCCCCACTCGATACTAATCTCCACGAAGTTTGATGAATTTGACATTATTTTTGAACTGTAAGGTTATTTTTTTTGCACTCTATTTTATGAATCATTAAATCCATTGTGTAAAATTCAATAGGTTTGAAAGACAATTCATTAACCAATGCAGAAATAAATTCTTAAAACATTACTTATCAAGATATAAAAAAAAAAAAAAAAAATATTTGAACGGAAAACTCATTTTTTTGATGCAATTTTAAAAATTATGATGATTTTTTTTTAAGTGTACGATTATTTTTTTTGCTTTCTGTATATATATATATATATATATATATATATATATATATATATATATATATATATATATATATATATATATATATATATATATATATATATATATATATATAGGCCTTGGTGGAAAACGAAAGCTCTAGCTCTTGCTCTTGTCTACACTCCCCTAAAACAGTTTACGGGAGCAATTTACAGCTCTCAGAAAGTATAATTTTTTCTCTCAAAGTATAATTATCATTGTGACTAAAATGAGAAACACAAAGTCATTTAAAAAAAAAATTGAACTATTTGATAAATATAGAACTATTACACTCTAAATTATATTGATAAAATACAAAATTATATAACTAATAAAAAATTAAATTATTACACTCTAAATTATTGAATAATAATTTTTATGGATAGCTAGTATGAAAACTCAAAGATAACGCTTATCTAAAGAATTTTTTCATGCCGCAATAAATGATGCTTATTATGTATATACTCTTGAAACATTAACGTTACAAACATATGCTTGGAATAAGTATAAAACCAAATTTTGTATTTCATAATCAATTTTAATGAATAAACAGATAGCTTGTGCAAAAACCAAAAGTTCTTGTAAGAATGTATTTAGAGGAACAGCTCGCATGGCTCTCCATGTTCATTTTAGGAGAACTTTTCTCTGCTCTTGCACTTAATTCTGCCAAGGCCTGTATATATATCAGGCTTTCTCAGGAGACGCGTGCGGTCTCACGCCTTGAATGACCACGCATATATATATATATATTTTGTTGATAACTTGGCCATAATTTTTTTGCATATATTAAAAATGACGCATTTTAAAAACGCACTAAAAAAACCAAACTAATTTGTCATATTATTTTATTTTTCTTATTAATAGTTTATCATTATAATTATAAAAAATAAAAACAATATATATATATATATATATATATATATATATATATATATATATTGTTTTTATTAATGAGAAAATAAAAACATAAAAGTAATATATATATATATATATATATATATATATATATATATATATATTTATATATATATATATATATATATATATATATATATATATATATATATATATATATATATATATATATATATATATATGGGCAATTCCATTTTTAACTTATGTTACACGCAAAACAACTTTATCAAATATTTGCCTAGTTAACTTTAAATTAAACTTTTAGCTATTTTGTATGAAAGTTGTTAGTCTAATGAATAAAACAAGCTGAAAAGTTTTGAGTCTGGCCAAAAGAGGGCGAACTTATTGCTGAAAATGCTACTTAACTTACGTTACACGGAAAACAAGGTAAAAAAATTGATTCAAGTTTTAGGTCTGACTTTTGCGTATCAGTAAAGTGGTTTGTATTAGTAACTTTGACAAGATGTCGAGAATTCTATACCAATTTTAAAAATATATAAAAATTTATCAGAGGTGACCGGCTAAGGAAAATAAACTTGTTTTTTTAATACTGTATATTTAACTTATGTTACATCACTTACATTACCAAGCAATTATTATCGTGGATTTTTTATATTCTATTATTAAGAGTTAGAATTACGTAACAAAAGAATTGCAAAAGTATTGAACTAATTCATTAAAAAAAGTTAACAAAAAATATATTTTAATTTGGTGGCACTCTTCCAGAGTGATTTTTCATAACATTCATGAAAGTTATCAAATTGAAAACAGTTTTTGCGCAAGACCAAGAGCAACTTTAAAAAATTATTTTAGTGTTACAAATTTATTAATACTTAATTGAGTCATTTAAATTGGTTTGTCAAAGTTTTCTTACGTTTATGTGTATTGCCTTATTTTGATTTATGTGTATTGCCTTAGGTTGATTTTTTAAATGCTGCAAAGTATTTTAAGGCTGCAAAGTATTTACATTAAAATCTTTTAAAATCTTTTTGAGGTAAAAAATGTTATCACTGTTTAGGAGGAAGAGGGGTATATGTGATTGTTTGTGACATGAGGGAAAGGGTTAAGAATTGATAAAAATAGGATGATGTGTTTATGGATGACCCCCAAACAAACAATTTGTTTTACTAAAACAAAAATAAAAAGTTTTTAACTGATTTTTTTTATATTAGGAGAATAGCAAATAAATCTTTTTTTTTTAAATATCTTAATAAAAATATTTATATAATTCTTATTTTTATTTATTTATTTACATTTATATGTCAACCAAAATAAGAATACATAATTAAAAAATGATATAAATAAGTTTAATTAACATTAAAAGAAAATAAAAGATTTTTTTAAAATTCTCCTAATATAAAAATTTAAAACTTTGTCAAACCAACGCTACGAAATAATAATTACTTAATGACGTAATTCACTTTGTAAACAAAAACTTTACAAAAAAACACCAGAACTTTAGTAAATGCATGTAGCTTTAACTTACGCTACACAAATTTAAAATAAAAATGTTTTTAACTAAGCATTGTTATTTAAAACTTTAAATACAAAAACATAATATTTAATATGTGCCACAGCATAAAAACAACTTCAAAAAAAAGTCCATTTGAATATTTAAGGGGCCCAAATATTATGCGGCCTAGGGCTATAAGACTCTTCCACTTCATCCACAACTGATTTCTATTATATTGTTAAACGGTTATCAAGTTTATGTATTCCTATATATGTGTATATATATATATATATATATATATATATATATATATATATATATATATATATATATATATATATATATATACATTTTCATAAATTTAGACGCACTAATTTTTTACATATATGTATGAAAATACTTAAAGTAAAAGTGCTACCGCTATTTTTGATATATAATTTAATAGAGGAAGCGAAACTCTATTATAGAGTATCTTAATTTTTTTTACAGGATGTTTATTACTCATTCTATACCAATTAACAAAAAAAAGTTAATTGATAAGCTTGGTTTTATTTTATTCATAAATCTAGACGCACAATCAAAAAAGTCTTGTTAATTGATAGTTAATTAATAGTTTTTTTCCCATATTCCTTATTAATAGGCCTAAAATAATTGATTTTGTCAAAAAACCTTATATAAATATGACTTACCAGGAATTAGTTAATCATTATTCAATAAATAAACAAAAGTTAAGTTAGTTTTGCACTAAAAAGACACGAAAAATGGGCAAAAGGCTTATCACTCAAGGTGAAAGATGGCAAACTATTGCTCACATCAAAGAAAGAACTAAAAGTAATAGAGAAATCGCCATGTTAATTGGAGTTTCTGAGAAATGCATTTGGACAACGAAGTAAAACTTTCTTCACACTGGTGGTGCCAGCAAGAAAACGAGGCCAGGTAGACCCTTGTCAACCACCAGAAAGAACGATAGTGCCCTTTTTAGAGCTGTCAGAGCTAATCCAAGAATTAGTTACAAAGAATTGACCACAGAATTCAATACAACACGAAATACAGAAGCAATGTGCAAAAATTGTTGAGTCTATGCCTAGAAGAGTTCTTAATTGTATTAAAGCAAAAGGCGGATACACAAAATATTGATTGGTTCATATATTACGCCTCCTAATGTATTGTGCGTCTAAATTTATGAATAATTTTTTTTGTCTTATTTTTTTAATACCATGTAGTTGTACCTAATTATTACTTAGTATTTGTATTTTTTTTTTGTAAATTTTTTTTAAATTTTGTATTCTGTATGTATTTATCTAATAATTAGAAAAAAAAACTAAACCAAAATCTTTTTTCCTCATTGTTTTATCGTTAAAAAACTAAAAATTTATATTCTCAAATATAAGTGCGTCTAAATTTATGAAAACCACTGTGTATATATATATATATATATATATATATAGATATATATATATATATATATATATATATATATATATATATATATATATATATATATATATATATATATATATATATATATATATATATATATATACATGGTCTACCGGAAAGTTATATTCATTTTCTGAACAAATTAAAATGAAAAATTTTGATATCACCTATAAACTTTATTGAATAATATAATCACCATTACTTTCAATGACATCTTGCCAGCGAGAATCTAATTTGTATAATCCATTTTTGAAAAACGTTTTATTCTTTGATTTAAAATATTGAACCAGAGCTTGTTTAATACCTTTTTCATTTTCAATTTTTTGCCATTCAAGAAATTTTGTAAGGACAAAAACAAGTGATAGTCAGAGGGTGCTAAGTCTATGAAATATGGTAGATGCGACATAAAAAGCTCATAATGTATTGGACCTTGAATATCCCACCATATACACAATATTCTCTTATTTAGAGTCAAATGTGGTTTAGATTTGGAAGGGCTAGGTTTTCAGGGTTCACATTATGCCCTTTTTCTTAAGAATTTTTTGTAAGTAATCCATTACTTATTCCCAGTTATTATCCTGTTCAGGAATGGCTCAGTTCTGTTCCGAGCAAATAAAGATGTGCTTATGACAACTTGATCATCCAAATTCTTCTGACTCAATTCATGTGGCACCCACCTTGAATATTCCCATACTAATCCTATCTTTCGAATATGGTCCAAAATAGTTTGTTGAGCTGATTTAAGTGTTTCTGCAATCTCAGATGTTGTAAAAAAAGGATCTTGTTCCGACATGTTCTTTATAATGTTGCCGCCAATAAAAGATCGATGTCCAGAACGTGACTGATCAGAAAGGTCAAAATCACAGGTTTGAAAATTTTGGAATCATCTCCTACATATCCTATCAGAAACAGTACCTTCATCAAACACTTTAAATACATTTCTGTATGCTTCTGTAGCATTTCTTCCTTGTTGAAATTTGTATAAAATACTATGAAGTAAATTATGTTTACAAATTGGCATTACAAATTATGTTTACAAATTGGCATTAATGTTATTATTCCATTCTGAGGCCTTTCATTATTGTTTGCATACTTTTTATTTTTTAATGTATTTTTTGTTTTATTTATTTTATGTTTGGTGATATATTTTTTGTTTATCTTAATTCATATTAGTATTTATATAACAATTTATTTTTTATTATTATTGTTAGTACTGTTTAGGTGCATTGTCTGTCTTATTTTAAATATTCCTCTATTAATCTTTATTTTTGTCTTGACAACTGTCAAAATATGCTGTGTTTAAAAAATAATTCTCCTTTATTCTAATGAACTTCATTTCTTCCCAAAAATGAATGTTTTTATTTAAAAAAAAAAAAAAAAAAACATTCAGAATGTTTTTATTTTTAAAAATAAAATAAAAACATTCAGAATGTTTTTATTTTTAAAAATAAAATAAAAACATTCAGAATGTTTTTAAAAACACTGTGGTCTTTAAATTTGCGTTTTTGTGTTTTTTTAAAAAAACATTAAATTTAGTTAGTTCTCTTAATTAAATTTATGCGATACGTTATAATCTAACCTTGATTTTGTCAGTCTAAATACCTTAAACAAGCGAAGAGCTGTTTTTTACTACCAACTGTATATCTAAGCCCTTTACTATAGGCATATATGTATGTATGTATGTATGTATGTATGTATGTATGTATGTATGTATGTATGTATGTATGTATGTATGTATGTATATATATATATATATATATATATATATATATATATATATATATATATATGTATGTATGTATGCACATATATATATACATATATATATATATATATATATATATATATATATATATATATATATATATATATATATATATATATATATATATACATATATATATATAGGCTTGGTATATATATATATATAAAGGCTTGGTCGGGAAAGGCGTGCAATCGCACCCTAATCTTGACCACGCATATAATATTTATTTGCGACAACTTGCCCACGGCTTTACAGATGTTTTGAGAACATTCAAATTTAAGTATTTTTACTATGTTAGTCCACATAACAATAAATTTTCAAAATACACGCTAAAAGATTAACTTCGTAACTTTAATCTTTACTAATTAAATGATTGGATATTGGCGAATGCTATTAAAAGATTCGCTAATACAAATTTGTTTTATATAAAAATGTTTGTATATAAGCAAATGTTTTAAAGCACTCGCTAATATAAAAACATTCAATTAGTAAACATTATAGTTATGAAGTTAATTTTTTAGCGTGTTTTTATAAAAATAATTGTTATGCGGACAAACATGGAAACATACTCAAACATGGATGTTCTCAAAACATCTTGGTGCGGAAGGATAAAATAAAGTATATTCGTGAACATTAAAAACCGCAAAATCTATGAACAAAGAAATTCTATTGCTTCAAAAAATACGCTAACTTAGTGAAATAAAGGTCCAGAATATTCCGAAGAATCTTTTTTTTTAATTTGTATTAATTGAGTTTTGATAAGTTTTTGTTGATATTTCTAGTGTAAATTGTTGAGTATATGTTATCAAACGAATTTTATTTTAATACTTACTGTTGGAGCCACACACACACAGATATTTCAAAGATTTAATAAAATGGCAGCGTATAAACTTTTTAATAACATATTTTGATCTGATTGAAGCCCACTCACTAAACATAATCAGTGGTAAAGCAGTTCCACGTCCTCCTTGTAATTTATTTTTACCTTTTGAATTTAATCATAAAAAAATGCTTTCATATAGTTTGACGTATTAAAAATTTGATTTTGGTTAGTAAAATAAAAAATAAAAATATAATTCATTTGGAATGTAATTTGTTTGGATACTGATCATTATAGACCGCTGATTCAGGGATCTAGCACATTGCAGAACTGTTTTTAACATTTTTTAAGATACTGCTAAAATAAAACAACGTTCTAACATTGTCATAGTGTTTAATGATTTAATTGTTTCTTTTGTCGTCGTACTACGAAGAATTGTATGTAATATGTAAAAACAAAACTCAGGCTAACTACGCAAAGTGTGAAATGGTTAAAAAAAGATTGACTTTTTTATTTATTGAATAATTCAACAAACATTTATTTATTAGAATCTTGTTGAAATAAATCAGAAGTACACAAATAAAAGAAATTATACTAAACTCTTTGATAAATTGAATAACATTTGTTTCTTTATTAAACAATTATTAATAGTAAGTTTTTACTTTATATAAAAGAGTGTCGCTTAATTATAATTTAAACATAAAAGACGAAGTTTATTAATTATTCTAAACTTAATTTATAACAATTTAATCAGGCAGCTTTTATTTTTTGTAATTGTCTCTCATCGGTCCAATTAAACTTTCAATTAAATTATTTTTTGAAATGTTCTCAAAACATCTAAAGAGCTGTGACCAAGTTGTCACAAATAAATATTTTATGCGTGGTCATAAAATATTCATTTGCGACAATTTCATATGTAGCAAGAGATAAAAGATAGTCTTGATGAACAAGTTTGTTAATATAATATTTTGAATCCATTATAACTAAAGTACTACCTTTGTCAGCTTTTTTAATAACTATGTCTTTCATTAGTTGCAGTTCTTTAATCACTTTTCTTTCTTGTTTTGTAATGTTATCAACATATTGAACTCTAATAGGTTTGATTGATTTAATTTGTGAAACAATATCGATATTTGAGATGTCAAGTGTTGTGTAGACAATAAAGATATTTGAGAAGATGTTAAATATTTGGTAGATAGGTTGATGACTTTAGGATACAACCTAAGGTCATAAAGATATTTGAGAAGATATCAAGTGTTTGATAGATAGGTTGATGACCTTAGGATACAACATAAGGTCATCAACCTATCTACCAAACACCTGACATCTTCTCAAATATCGATATTGTTTCACAAATTGAATCAATTAAAAGCGATTAAAGAACTGCAACTAATGAAAGACATAGTTATTAAAAAAGCTGACCAAGGTAATACTTTAGTTATAATGGATTCAACATATTATATTAACAAATTTGTTCATCAAGACCATCTTTTATCTCTTACTACATATGAAAAAATAAGTTCGGAATCTGATAAAATAGTTTTTTGAAATCTATTTAATTTGTTAAATAAACATAAATGCCTTACAACAAATGAGATAAAATATATCACAAACTTTAAATGGAAATCAAGTAATTTCTATGTAATTCCAAAAATTCACAAATGTCAAGAAATTATTGACATGGTAAAAGAGTCAGACTCTTTATTTATTGAAATGAAACCACCAAATAATCTCAAAGGTAGACCAATTGTTACTGGAATAAATTCACCTACATCTCATTTGAGCCAGTTTCTCCATATAATTTTTTCTCCTATTGTAAAGAAACAAATATCTTTTATTAAAGATGACTGGGATTTCCTCAGAAAAATTTTAAGAGAACTTGAATAAGAAAGTCATATAATGACATGTAACATTGTTAACCTCTATACAAGCATTCTACATTATCTTGGATTAGAAGCCTTAAAATTTTGGATAAATAAATATAAAGCCTTGATAGATAAAAGATTTACACCTGAATTCATAATATATATATGTTATATATGTTTCTATAAGGAATGTTTATTTTCTTTTATTTATTTTTTTTAATATTAAATAATCAAATTTAATATTGCATTTTTTAAAATGTTTGATATTAACAAATTTCTTTTTTTTTTCAACATTTGCATAAATGAATTAAAATATTTTAAATTTTTGGATTTTTAAAATGATTATTTCTTAAATTTCTTATTGCGGCTTTGCAACTACAAATGATTTTCATTAAAAAAAAACTAGTAAAAGAAATAAAAAAATTGTGTTAATTTATTTACTTCATTTATAAAAAGTTTATTAGTTTATTATTAAGACTATATCGTTGTATATATCGTTTATTAAAAAATAATCGCTGTGATTTAGCTTGCGTTATAAAAAAAAAGTTTAACTTAAGTTTTGTGTGAATTTTTGATCCAGCCATTTATTTAAAATTTAACTTTGAGTAAAAAAAAAAATGCTGCGATAAAAATAAGCTGATTTTTTTTTTAAGAACAAATAAAATTTAAATATCGAACAATATTTAGTAATATTTTTAAATAGATTTGACAGTTAAGTTAAACCCAAGCATTAACTTTGACTTTAATAAACTTAAAAATTTAATTAAAATTAAATTATTTATTTTCTTATCAGAATAAAATTATATTTTTATTAAATTAGTAGTTTTAAATTAAATCAGAATTAAATTATGTTTTTATGATCTTTGCTTTAAGCTTAAAAAATCAATCATTACAATAAAATAAAAACAAAATAAAAATAAACTTTTAATTTATTTAATTTTATTTGAGTTTTTTTCATTAGTAAATAGCCCTTATTTCAAACATAACTGTCATTTAAACTTTTGTAACAAATATTTTTACATAAATGTTATTCAAAAGTTAATGTGAGTTTTTTTTAAATTAATTACTTCTTTTATCTTACTGCTTATAGTATTATTTTATCATTTTTTATCATTTTTATAAAATGATAAAAAATGTCAGTTAACCAAAATAGCTTACTGATTTCGTAAAATTGCTTAAGGTGTATATAAATCGCTCTACGCATTACGCTTTTGAACAAGGCCTGTATATATATATATATATATATATATATATATATATATATATATATATATATATATATATATATATATAATATATATATATATATATATATATATATATATATATATATATATATATATATATATATATATATATATATATATATATATATATATATATATATATATATATATATATATATATATATATATATAGGGTTTCATGCAACTGCACAAAGACAAAAAAATATATACCAGCATGTTTTCATTTTACACGCGGGACATGTGTATTTTGAGTCTTGTTTTAAACAAACTTCACATTGCACTCTGAAAATATAATAAAAAAATTATTTTATTGAAACTTATTTAACAGATAAATTTAAAAAAATAAAAAGATAAACTTAATATTTTTACTTTTTTGAATTTGTATTTTGTATTTGAATTTCTCCTTTAAAATTCTCACTTTCCAGATTAACCACTGTTATACTTTCTTCGACACATTTCTTTTTTATAACAGGATCTTCACCTGTTAAATCAATGGTATCAATCAATCGTATTTTATGCTTTACAGCTGCCATTTAACTATTTTTCTATGAACAACATTTTTATTATTTTTATATTTTATATAACTTTTAAGTTTGTTTTTATAATCTTTTTTTTTAGAGTTCATTTTCTATATAACTATAAATTATATTTCATTTAATATTTATGTTTTATTTTAATGTTTAATGTCCATGATTACACATTTGTGTGGTTTAGAAAGATTTCCATAATGACATTTTTTTATTTAAATATGACTTGTGGAAAAGTTGAAGTCGTAAAAGTCAAAAAAAAAAAAAATGAAACCATTAAAAATTATATTATAATATTTATTGATAAGATCATAAATATCATTAACGAGGAATCTAAACTAATAAAATACAATTAAAAAAATAGTTATTTTAAAAGTCATCTTTGTTTTTCTTCTTTTTTAACTGTTTTCGCTTAGTCCATTTATTTCTTTTATTTTGATTTTTTTTACTTGGTAATTTATCTGTTGATTTAAGCAGATTACTTTGAGAATTTAAACACTTTTTGCCTAATCTCAGAGTTTTTTCCCAATCTTTTTTGTATTTTTGAAACAACTTCATAGCAGCTTGAGCATCCTCAATGGATGAGTGCTCTCCATCTTGGATATTTTCATTCAATAACTGTGCAGCAAGCTTTCGAAGAGCTGGTCTTTTAGTTTTCAATGCAACTTGAAAAAATTTGTACTTAGAAGTATCACGTATAAATTTTCTAGGATGACTAAGCATCAAAACTTTTAAATCATTTTGAAGTGCATGACCAACCAATACACGTCCCTTAATAATGTCTGCAACCTCTTTTTGAACGGTTTCATAATCAGGGGCATTTTTCAAATTTTCTGGACGAACTCCACTGAACTCAGTACGATAATCAACAACAGACTCAGTAGTACGAACAAATTTATCATACAAACACTCCCCTAATGAGTTTACTATAGAAACTCTAGCCAACACACTTTCTTTACCATCTAGTCCCACACCAACCATTTCACAATCAAGTGCTATATGTCGAGTAATATTGTCTGAAAACTTGGTTACAGGTTTTGTAGTGCCTTTTGAAGCTGTAGTGTCTTTTGAAACGTTATTACTTTTGATTGATAATAATAATGGATCAACATCATCAAACCAGATTTCACTTTCACCCTTCTTTGATTCAAAATGTTCATTTTTATTAACTAACTTGTTTTTTGAAAACTTATCTTTGAGGTGTTTTGTTTCTTTTCTGTAACTTTTGGTTAGATTCGTTTTCTGAGATTTTAAAAATATTTCCCAATTTGTGTAAGGATTTTGTGATTTTGTGGTCAGTTCTTTAGTTTTATTTGCTAAGTTTTTTTTTTTTTTTTTCATTCTTAATTTCTGAATTTTTGCACTCAATAGTTTTTCCCATTTTTTTTTTTTTTTATATAGCTGTAAAAATAAAATACTAATGTATACAATATATGGCAAATATTTTATTTAGTATTGATAAAAAATCTAATAACAAATTTAAGAAACTGAAATTGCTAAATAGAGAAAAATGTTAACCTATTTTAAAAATTCTATTTGGTTCTTTAAGTTTATTTTATACAGTTATTTATAAAAGATTTATTTTAAAAACCTCAGGCCATGACTGTCTGTTGGATTTATTATATATTAATCTGTTATAGTTTGACATTTTATTTCTAAAGCTGCCTTATTTTTACAATAGTCTTTTGGTATATTAAATAATTAGCTTTTATATTCAATGAAAACCAAAACTGATTCCAAGCAAAATTAACAACAACAACAACAACAACAACAACAACAACAACAACAAATTCAAAAATGCATTTAAAAAAATTAAATAATTATCAGTTTATAAATAATTATAAAATAAATGCAAATTATTGTACAGAAAACATTTATAATTAATTGTTACCACCTGTTGACAACCTATTATTGTCCCAACCCTCCCCATACCACCACATTCCACCTAGCTTCTCATACCACCTTGTAATTATTTACCTTACCTTCTTTATCAGTAACATTTTGCAAAGAAAACATCAAAACATTAACTGTTATTTGTTTTTCACAACTTAGGAATTAGGAATCAAATCAAGAACTTAGATTCCCATGAAAAGATAAAAATTCCTATAAAGATTAAACTGAAGCTATAAAAGTAATACTAAAACATTATGAACTTTATCAATTTGCAGATGCTCTCTTTTTAAAAAACTTTTTAAATATTAAGCAGATAAAAGTAATGTACTCCTGAAGTATATATTTTGAGTTTTGAAACATAAATTAACTAGAAAAAGGATATATAAATATACACACACACACACACACACACACACACACACACACACACACACACACACACACGCACATATATAATGAAAACTTATTGATAAAAATAGAAAATTAAAGGGTTACTCCATATGAAATCATTTAGTTTTTTGAAAATGCACTGAGCACTACCTCGCAGATTTTATTAAAAAAAAATTTAATCCTGAAAATTTGATTGGCTAAACCCTTCAAAAAATATGATTGAATCTATATTGCCTTAAGTTCAAATGTCGGGTTAATTAACAGGACTGAGACAACTAGAAGGCCATGCTCTATCTATGAATGAGTCAAATTCTCTTTTAACTTAAATCATGCTAAAAGAAAACTAAAATATTAAACATAAAAAGCCATCTTCATCACCTAATTGCTTTAATATATCTCTTACAAATATTCATGGTCTACAAAGCAACCTTCCATCGGTTGAACATTACCTGTTGCAAAATTCAGCAGACTTGCTTGCTCTTAGTGAGAGTAATTTAAATTCCGCTATTCCTTCTTCAAATCTAGGTGTTGATGGGTACTATCCTTTGATTCACAAAGATTCTAATAATTGCATGCTTTTATTGGGGGTATACATACTCATTAATTCCCCTATTTGTTGTGAAATCAGGTTTGAATCATTTGACCATTATTTTATGTGCTTCTGCTAAGCACCTCATCACTTTATCATCTTTCTATTTGTTCTTTATCGTTCTCCTTCTTCCCAAGACTGAACTATTTTAGATATTTTTCTGATTGAATTGACCATGCCTTTTCTCTTTACCCCTCTACCAATATTGCTGTTATTGTTGATTTTAATGCTCATCACACTGAATGGCTTGGCTCTAATGCCACTGACTCTGCTCGCACTAAACCCTATAAAGCTGACTGGGATTCTTTTCATGATTTTCTTTGTGACGGTCCTTGGGCTGACATCTTTTCCCTCTCAGCTGAAAAATGCGCCTCCTATGTAACCTCTTGGATTCAGGCAGGAATGGAAGCTTTTACTCTTACTCGTCAGTTCCAAGTCAGACCTCATTCTACTCCATGGTTTTCATCTTCTTGTGCAGCTGCTTTACCTAGTCATAAACATTTTTTTATTTCTTTTTCAAAAGAATGACTCTCTTAAGAACAATCGGCTATTTATTATTGCAAAAAATTGATGTAAAAAGATGTTGTCTGATACTAAGCTTAATTATTCTCAGTCCATTAAACCCTTTATATTATCTCAAATGTTAGGCTCTAGAAACTTTGACAAATTTTTAACAGCGTCATTAATAAGGGTAGGTCTAACATATCATATCTCATTCATGGGATTGATCTTATTACCTCTCCCAATGATAAGGCAGAACTATTTGCAAAGATATTTTTAAAAGAAGTTTTTGCATATATATGCATTTATAAATATCATTATGATCAACATGATCATCATCGTCATCATCATCATCATCATCATCATCATCATCATCATCATCATCATCATCATCATCATCATCATCATCATCATCATCATCATCATCATCATCATCATCATCATTACCATCATTATTGTCATCATCATCATCTCTATCATCATCATCAGCAGCAGCAGGCTTTAGCCTTCCTCTTTTATGCTGTTTCTCTAATCATGGTTAATGCTCAAACAAGCTATCATCTCTATTACAATATATAGATTATATAGTGTATTAGATGGAGGTCGCTAGAGCTATTGCTCTTGTCATATCTAAAGCTTTCAACAAAGTTTGGCATGCTGGTCAACTCCATAAGCTTGCTTCATATGGTGTATCTGGGAAAGTTTTTAAGATTATCGAATCATTTCTTTCTAACTGCTTAATTAAAGTCATTCTTGAAGGCCAACACTCTTTTTCATTTCCAGTAACTTTTGGGGTACCTTAAGTGTTATCCTTGGTTCTTTATTGTTTCTTATCTACATTAATGATATTCCTGACAACCTTACATCTACAGTGGCTCTATTTGTTGATGACTCAATTTTATACTCTTGTTTTGACAAAAAGATTACTTTTTTGCATTGCTTAAAATCTTGAATCTGATCTCAGTTCTGTAACAGATTGGGGCGTGCAGTGGCTTATGAATTTTAACTACAACAAAACTCAATTATTTACTGCAAACAATAATTGCAATGGTTTCGACATTCCTATATTAAGGAATGGTAATCCTCTCATTGAGTATTATTAATGGTAATCCTCTCACCTATTCTTTTTGTCTTCTTGGATTATTGTTCACTGATGACTTTTTATAAAAACCATATATAAAATCAATTGCTAAATTAGCAGTAGCTTCTCTTTATTGTGCTTATCATTTTCTCTCTCATGATTCTATTCTTTACCTCTACAGATCTCTTACTCACCCTTGTATGGAACACTGTTGTCATATTTGGGCTGGTTTTTCTAATGATTCTCTTTCTCTTATAAACAAGGTCCAAAAACACATTGTAAACATAGTTGGGAGTGCTTTATATGGCAAGCTTGAGCCTCTCACTTTGTTGTGACTTTTTATGATTGATATGATATGAGTTGCATCTTTTTCTCTTTTCTACAAATACTATCATGGTCACTGGTCAAAGGAGCTATCATCTCTAAATCCATTAACTAAAACTCATTCTTGCTTGACTCATCATTCAAAGTCTCATTCTTTACTGTATTTGTCCCTGCATGGTCTTAAAACTTCGATTTATCTAGTTTTTTTCTTTTCATACAACCTACATTTTTTCAAGTCATCTGTCAACCATTTCCTTGCTCTATAACTCTATTCTTCTAGTAACTCTCAACTTAAAAGTGGTTGCTTGCAGCTTAGTTGAAATTGAACCAGAATTTAAAAAAAAAAGAAAAAAAAAAAATTGAAAAATTGGAGTATCTGGAGCTTAATGTTAATTATTTTGCCTTTTGATAGACCATAACTTTGATCACCTGAAAATTTGTATACTAATAGTTTTTTACTCAATTAATTTGTTTATGCAGTTTTTTTTGACTGACTTTAAACAATTTTTGTGTTCCTCAAATTTGCTAATTAACACATTATTAAGAAAAGTTATGGAAACTTTAATGTGCTGCAGTTTAATATCTACTGATAGGCAGTACCAATATCTTGTTATTTTTGTGTACTTAGAGTAACCACCGGTAGTCAAAATCAAATTTATGTGTTAAAAGTTAGTGTAATGCTTGCAGCAGCCTGTTAAATTTTTTTGTTGTTAAAAAATTTAATTAATTGCATTCACTTTGCAGACATCTTATGACATAATTTTAGCCTTTTGAGTATGATGCATTTTAGTTTAGAAGACCTTAAAAATAATGCAAGTTATAATATATATATATAAAAAGTTATATAAATATATATAAAAAAGTTAAAATAAAAAGTAAAACAATGCTGAAAAATTATACACACATTAGTGATGTACCGATAGCACTTTTCTGGCTAATGCCAGTACCGATGCCGATTGATGGGAAAATGCCAATACCGATGAATTAACTAATTATTAAAATTTTGAAAATATAAAGCCATACAACTTTAAATCGTGTAATCTTTTTCATGGAACCAGTTACGATAAACAAATAATTGGACCCAAATCAGAGCCAAACCACTATTTTAAAAGATATGTTGTTTAGATATCTAAATTATTTTAGATAATTAAGTTGTTTTTAAAATTATTTTATTTTATGATGTCTGATCCCCACCCTGTCCCTAGTAGTAACTAAAAAATCTCTTACTTGTCCCTGTATGGAATAGACTTCTAGACAAGGTCAAAAAACACATTGTAAATATAGTTGATCCTGGTGTATCTGCTAAGCTTGAGCCTCTTTACTATTGTTGTAAAATTGCACCTCTTTCTCTTTTCTACAAGTACTACCATAGCTGCTGCTCAAAGGAGCTTTCCTCTCTAGTTCCATCGAACAAAACCCATTCTCGCTTGACTCGTCATTCATCAAAGTCTCATTCTTTTGCTGTACCTTTCCCTGCATGCTCCAAAAACTTTTATTTGACTAGCTTTTTCCCCACACTTCAATCCTTTGGAACTCTCTTCCATCTTCATGTTTTCCTGACTCAAAAAACCTACAACTTTTCAAGTTTTCTGTCAACCGTTTCCTTGCTCTTTAATTCTATTCTTTTTTTCTAGTAACTCTTAACTTAATAGTGGTTCCTTGCAGCCTTGTTGGGAGTGAATCAAAGTAATAAAAAAACAATGCTTAAATAGGTTACTTTTAAGTATAAAAATAGAACAATACAAAATAAAATTATTCTAAAAGCAACATTATGGTAATAAAAGTATAAGTAAAGTAAGATGGGGTAGTTTCTCTATTTTTTCAATTTAAATAACTTAAGCACAAAAAATGAAAATTGAATTTTTTTTTTTTTTTTATTGTTAATAACATTTTTATAAACTTTAATTTTTTTTTTTTTTAATAATTAGAATAGAAAAAATGGGGTGGCAAAATAAACAAAATAAAATCTAATTTGGGGGAATTTTGCCACCTATGTTATTTACAACATAAATTTTTTATTTTAAATAGTAAATCTTAAAAACACATATGCAATCAATTAAATAAAAGAAATCTAATATTCAATAAGCGGGGGCATGGCCATCAATACCGAGACGTGTTGGGGCATGTCCCCAACCCGCCTTTTTTACCTCTTTTTTTTCTTTTTTTTTTAAATGTACTGATAATTGATCGATTTAATTCATTTGAATTAATTATAAGAGCATTATATAAATGATTATAAGGATTATAATTACCAAAACAAGAGGAAAGGAAATAATATAATGATAATGATTCCAATTGTGCAAAAAGTGGCTAATTAGGCTGATGCCAATTAATCGGTACATCACTAATACATATGAAACACAAGTTTTTTAATCTCTGACTTATATATCGTCATAATATTGTCATAATCATTATTAGCAAGATTGTAGTTATTTGACATTTGTCAAAAGCTGATATAATTGTGCATCAGTAGTCCATTTTTAATTAAATTCATTTCTAAGCATGATTTTCACTCTAACATCTTGGTTTTTATTACAAATCTCAAGCATAAATCTTATGTACTATTCATCATTGTAAAAGCATGCATTTTATTTACCAGGTTTAAAATGTGAAGGATCTTTTTGTACCAAGTAACGAATATCATAAACAGGATTACTAGATATTCTCCGTAAAAAATATTTCTCTCTACTTGGTATGTAGTAAAGAAGTGAGGCTCAGCATTTATATTTTGAACTTCAAGGTGCTACATTAAGTATAATAGATATTTGTTATTTTTGTACAGTGACACAGCACAGTCACTGAATTATTCCTTTTATTAATTGTTGGTAGTTTGATTTTGACCATATGGAGTAACTTTGTGAGAAAACAAAAAATGATGTTTCTTCATGGCTGGTCTGAAATTAAACAATAGTATTCACATTTGAGTTGATACCTTTAATCTTTGTAATAAGCAAGGGGTGTAAAGTAATAATAAAATAGATGTAAGATAGCTCAATTGTCCAGTAAAATCCTTGTATAGAAACTTGCAAAAGATAATATATGTCCTTTGCAAAAATCCATATGAATAAGACAGGTGTGTTGATCTAGTGTTATTTATATCTCTTATAAGTAGGAAGATTGTGCTTCTTTGATAAATTGGTGGAGACAAAGACCATACAAAGTTTCACTTAGAGTTTTGAGAAACTCAATAATAATTGCTTGGACTGAGACAAGTGCAGTTTGGTCAGTTGATACCCATTGTTTGTATGCGATCTGTTTGTCAAAATCATTCTTTTCAAACATATTTTTCAAATTTATTTATATATATATATATATTTATATATACATATATACACATATATACATTTATATACATATATACATACATATATACATATATACACATATATACATTTATATACATATATACATATATATATATATACATATATACATATATATATATATACATATATATATATATATATATATATATATATATATATATATATATATATATATATTTATATATACATATATACACATATATACATATATATACATATATACACATATATACATATATACATATATATATATATATATATATATATATATATATATATATATATATATATATATATATAAATTTGAAGACTTCGGGCAGTTGGAACATAAATAAAACATGCAGCTTTGACTATCTATATTGCCAACACATACTTTCATTAAATATTTGTAATATATTAAATGGCCCTTAAGTAAAGTAGCGCACATCAACCTAGCATTTTGATGATAAGAACATACAAAAACTGAGTGACTTTTACTACTGTCAACTGTAATGCAACACTGAATCAATTTTTGTGTTTAGGGCAGGCATGTCAAAGTGGCGACCCACAGGCCACATGCGGCCCCCAAAACATTTAATGGCAGTCCCCAACATTTTTATCACTTTATTACATATGGCAGACTGCAGACATGCATTTCAAAAATGTTTTATTAAAAACAATGATAAAAAAATCACAAATAGTTTTCAGAACTCCTTTATTTAAAAAGGACATGAATACTAAATTAATTTTCTAACTTTTTACTAAAATTGAAACTCTGAAATTAAAACCATAAAAAATTATTAAAAAATTATGACGATATATTTTAATTTTAACAATTGATATGAGAAAATAAGGCGGGTGAATATAAAAAAGCAATTGCTTTAACTCAGCGTTTTTGGAGTAATTGTTCAGCTTCACGTGAATAAAGATTTAAGCAAAATCTCTTAAATTTTTATTAATGTAAAGCTGAGCAATTTACTCTAAAATCGCTGAGTAATTGCTTAGCTTTATGTGAACAAAAATTTGATCAAAATTGGTCAAATTTTTATTATCGTAAAGCTGAACAATTACTCTAAAAACGCTGAGAAAAAGCAATTGCTTTTTTTTATTCACCCGACCTAATAGATCAGTGGTTATCTTGTTGTTGTTGTTTAACATTGAACTATTTTTGTTTTTTGTTATTGTCACTAAAATCAAAATGTCTCATTCAAAACCAAGTGCAAGAACAAAACGTAAAAATTGAAGATGAAAAAAATTTTCAATCAAAATGGGAAGTGCGATACTTTTTTACAAATATTAATGAAAGTATTATCTGATTTGTCAACAAAAAGCCAAAAGTGTGCCGAAAGAATTCAATATCAAGAGGCACTATAAAACTCATCAGGAAAAATTTGAAATTTATCAAAAAGGTAAAAAGAAAGACAAATTAAATTAACTAAAAGCCAAACTAAAAAAGCAACAAAATATTTTTCCGTGAACAAATCAAATGAGCTCGTAGTTAAAGCAAGTTATAATTTGGCACATTTAAATGCATCTCATTCCAGACCTTTCACTGAAGGTGAATTTATCAAAAACGGCCTAATTGAAATTGCAAAGATTCTTTGCCCTGAAAAAAAAAAAGATTTTAACAATATAAGCTTTTCAAGAAATACAGTTGATGAGCATGTAAATGACATAGCAACAGATTTGAAAAGTCAGTTTACAAAAATCTGCAAGGATGTTCAGACCTTTTCAATTGCTGTTGATGAAAGTACAGATGTCAAAGATGTTGCTCAGTTGTCTGTTTTTATCAGAGGTTGCAATTTCAAATATGAAATTACAGAAGAACTTCTGGAGTTAATTCCAATGCATGGTGCAGACATTTTTTTTGGAGATTGAAACAATACTAGACAAGTATAAACTTCCTATTACTAAACTTGTGTCTATAGTTACTGATGGTGCACCCGCTATGATTGGTTCGAAGAAGGGTCTTGTTGGTGAATTAAATGAGAAAATTGGCACAAAAAAGGTTAACAACTTTCATAATATCATTCACCAAGAAATATTATGCTGAAAAACAATTGATCTGGATTATGTGATTAAAAGAATAGCATCTGTTGTCAACTTTATAAGAGCAAGAGGACTAAATCATTGTCAGTTTGCTTCATTGTTGAATGAAAACAACAGTGAATATGAGGATTTACCATATTACACTGAAGTTCCATGGTTATCATGTCACAAAGTACTCAAAGTATTCAATCATCTGAAAACTAAAATATTTCAATTTTTGGAAACAAAAGAGCAAGATATTTCAGATATAAAAATTACCAAGTTTCTTCAAGATTTACCTTTTCTAGTTGATATCACAAAACAACTGAATGATCTGAACATTGTTTTGCAAGGAAAGAACAAATTGATCACCACAATGTTTGATAATGTTAGAGTTTTTCAAACCAAGCTTTTACTCTGGGAACGCCAAATTGAACAAGAAAATTTGGTACATTTTGAGACTTGCAAGTCTATGAACCTGCAAGACCCAAATTTTATGTTCAGCAGCTACTCAAAAAATATAAACAATATAAAACAAGATTTTGAAGTTAGGTTTCAAGATTTCAAAAAATGTTAACCAAAGTTTGCTTTGTTCACCTCACCATTCAACTTTGATATTGAAAAAGTGGAAGAAGATCTGCAAATGGAATTAATTGAACTTCAGTGTGATTCTGTTCTCAAACAACAACTTACTGATGTTGGTGTACCCAAGTTTTACTATTTTTCCACCACATCAATTTCCCAAGATGATTCAATTTGCTTGTTAAATATGTGCAATGTTTGGCAATACTTATCTTTGTGAGCAACTTTTTCCACACATAAAATGAAATAAAACCCTAGAGGGTCCAGGCTTGATGAACATTTGTCTTTAATAATAAAAGTGGTAGCTAGCCAAGACATAAAATCAGACCTTATTAAACCTTTAGCGAATAAAAGATGTCAAATTTCTGGAAAATCCAAAATTTTATAATGTTTGTTATTATTATTACAAAATACTCCTTGCTCATTTTTACTGTGCTCTTATTGTGTGAAATAAATAATACAAAACTAAACTTCTGTATTTTTTTAAATAATATTGCAGTGATTTGATAGATTTTAAATATAATTACAATCTTGTTTACTTCACATCAAACTTTAGCAAAACGACAGTTTGGGTTGAAGAGTTACACTTCATTCATCAGAAAAAAAGTATTAGCTTGAGCGGCCCTCATAACATTTCCTTAGGCTAAAGAGGCCCCCATACCGAAGTTGAGTTTGACATGCCTGGTTTAGGGTATAACTTCTTAAACTCCAGATGAAGAACATTTAAATGAACTAATATTAAGAGTTTTTGTTCATGAACTTTTGCATTATCTATACACACAAAATAAACTCTTTTTTTCCAGGACATATTCTTGTGAACTCTTCAGGTTCATAAATTTCAATAAATTTCTATTTAACAATATCTTTAAAAGGTTACCTTTTTTTAGCCTCAGCTTTAACAAGTATCTTTTTTTCATTTTTTAACTTTAGGTCTTTCTTTACAAGATATTCTTAAACTGAAAATGTTTTGCAAGTTTTTTCCATTTACTATCATGAGTTAATTAGAGTAAATGAACTTTTTCTTACTTCAAATTTATTTTTACTTTTTTTTTTTTTTGCATCTAAAAGGTTTAATTCATTATACTTTATGCACTTTTGCTCTTTTTTCAATACTTTTTGGGTTTATATCCAATGCTGATGCTACTAGGTTTGTCATATTTGTACCCAGTTTTTTAACTTTTGCTATCCACATCTTAATTGGTTGCATTTACTTACATTTTTGAGTGGAGATATTCCAAATAAAGATACAGTCTTAAAATTTAAAAATTTATAACAACTCTTAATGCAATTAAAGTATTTTACACTCAAATTTTACACTCATGTGTAAACTAAATCATTATAATTATATTATATGCATAAAATTAAATACATATATCAAAATCATATAAAATAAATTAAGTTCAGACACCAATAATATCTCTTAAAGGAAAACTGACTATATTCAACAGGGTAAGTTAAAAATATACACCTAAGTTATAGGTTTATAATTATGTCATAAGATAGAGAATAGGTCTTTAAATTTTATTTTAGTGATTGCCTATATATAGAACCTCTACAGTAAAAAGCTTCAAAACTTGTTTTAACTGTTTATGCTATTTTTTATGCCTGCAAAGTGAATGTAATTTATCATATTTTTCAAAAAAAGTGATATTTTAACAGACTGCTACAAGTGTTGAACTAACTTTTAATGCATAACATTGATTTTTACAACAGGTGGTTACCAGAAGTAAATACAAGTAACAAAAAATTGGCACAGCCTATCTGTAGGTATTGAACTGTAGCACATTAAAGTTTCAAAATTTTTTTCTTATAATAAGATTTTTAACTATGACTATAAGGTACAATAACTCAAAAACTGTTTAGAATCAGTAAAATACATTATTTAATATTATGATTTTTAACTATGTCTAACAGTCAAAAATATTTTCTGTTATTATGATTTTTAACTATGACTGTAAGGTACAATAACTCAAAAACTGTTTAAAGCCAGTCAAAAACACCTGCAAAAATAAATTATTTGGGTAAAAAACTACTACTGTACAAAATTTCAGGTGATCACATATTTTATTTAAATAGTTATGGTTTGTCAAAAATCGAAAAAATTTACTGAAAGATCTAGATACTCAAAATTTTCCAATTTTGGTCAACATTAAATCAATCATAACTTTTAATCGGTCTGGCCAATCAAGCTGAAATTTTCAGCGTTGGGTTTTTTCATAAAATCTGTGGGTGATCAAAATTTGAAGCAAATCTGAGGTGGTATTCTGGGGACCATTAGGTGATATGATATGGAATGATTCTAAAATAAAAGTAAAAAAAAAATTATTGTAACTACTTTTATTAGATAAAAAGTATGAAACCAACCAACGACAAAAACAAACAACAAAAATAATAAGCAATAACAATATAACAATAAAAAATGCTCCACCAAAATAAAAAGATTAGCATTAGTAGGATGGAATTATAGATAATATACAGAATAATGCAACATATAGAACTCAAGCAAAGCTGAGAAAAAAATCATGTACTATTAATATCTTTAGGGGAAACCACATTTATTTTTTTTTTAATTTACATCATATTTTATTTACTTTCTTGTTATTGCAGACTGAAAAAATTTAAGAAAACAAGTACTAGTAGTACTTGTTTTTTTAAAATTAAAAACTAGTAGTACTTGAAGTACTTAATCTTTATTAAAATTCTAAAATTGTCAAATGAATTTGTAAATTACCTATATAACAATTATAATGGAGTAGCTTTAAATTAAATATTATTTTATTAGCAAACTTTTAATGACTGTCAACATGCAAACAACAGCTCTACTCATTTTTTGCTATGAACTTCAAACAAAACTTTTTGCTTTGAACTTTAAGCATGAATAAAATTATAATTGAAAAACAAAGACTCCTATGTAAAAATAATATAACCAAATACAAATTTTACGAATAAGTATTAAAATTCTAATTACAAAATTCAATTTTTGAGTACACGAGGTTGACAGGTCGGATAGTTAACACTTTAATTCCGACAAAATATACCCGACAAGATCTTCTAAGCCGAAAATAGCTTCAATACTTCCTACTGCGAACGTAATTCCTACTATATATAAGGACTATATATAAGCTCCTATATATACTATATATAAATTCCGACTATATATAAGAACTTGTTGTACATTTTTAAAAGCCGACGTTTAACTCGCTATTCTCTTCAATTTTCAACGAATTTTTTCTTATGAATGAATTTTAAATCAGGTTCAAAACTAAGACGGTGACACGCTGAAATAAGCTGTCATATTAGCATTTGAGTTGGCACATTTAGCAAGTTTTGAACTATAGTTAGGAAATTGCAAATATTGAGGACCTTTTTTTTTTTTCTTTCTGTCTCTACTTGGCAAAAAATACATTCAACACTCCCCCATGAGAGACCACTTCGGGATGGCCCTGCGTCTAGGACACTAAACAATCTAAAGTTTGAGTTTGCTAAGTTTACTTTGGCTTACAATTACCGTTAAAAAAAAAAAAGAAAACATTTAGTATTATTGCAATGGTTTGGTTAATTAAAAATATATTTACACTATACATGTTACTGAAAGCAAGCATTAAGAAAGAAATTTACTTTCCTGCTAGTTTATAATTTTTTTTTGGCGAGATTTCATTTTCTGTGGATACAAAAAGTTCGTTGGTTCTTAAAAACATCATACGGACTTGCGACGTCTATAAAGAGTTGTTTTGACGTCCTACTGACGTCTGTGCTAGCTAGATTAAAGCAAAATGGTTTATTGATCATGCAAAGTCAATGCTCTCAGCAAGCTAACATTCAAAAAAAGTTAATTTCAATCCATAAAGACACTGTTTTGTCATTGTTGTTCACAGATTATTTTTGATTTTTAGTCTACTAAAAATATTCTCATCATAAGCAGATGTAAAAGGAACAGTCAAGGGGATTTCGCAGAGAATTGTCTTTCATTTGTAGTTCAGTCGTCATTGCTTGAGATATTGATTCCAATACATCTTTGAAAATAGGGCATTTTTAACACATAAAAACAAATTTAAATTAATTTAAATCCAGAATGTTAAAAGCAGTGAAATTATAACATTTGTTTTTCTCATTTAAAAAAAAGTTGTTTACCGTTTGAAAAGTCTTGGTCAACAGGTACCCTCTAAAAAATAATATTTTAGGGATGTCAGTTGACCTGCTTAGAGAACGCGGGGGGTAGCTCGCCCCTTGGTCCCATTCTTCCCACGCCCAATGCTGAATCCGCTACTGAAACGCATTCCGTTACTTTATTCAAAAATATTAGTTAAAAAAATATTTTTATATGCTATAAGTTAAATTTTCAATATTAATAACTACGTGAAGTTACTAACTACTACTTTTAAATTTTTGGTCAGTTCAAAAAGTTTAATTTTATAGCATATTTACAAACTATTTTAGTGCATGTTTATAAACAAGCAACGCTAATACAGTCGAACAATCGAACTTTTTGTTTTAATATCGAATATTGCAACTAAATGCTGTGAATTTTAATATCGTTTTTAATACGTTTTAATATCGTATTAATATCTTACTATTTTAATATCGTTTTAATATCGTATTAATATCATATAAATACGTTTTAATATTGTATTAATATTTAAATATCGTAATAAATCGTATAAATACGTTTTAATTTCGTGTACTGCAACTAAATGCTGTGAATGAATTGATATTTATTTGTTATAAATTATTATTCCATGGTTAAATAAAATTTCATTTTTTATTATATTATTATTCTAACTAGCTTGGTTAATTTTAACTAAAACTTTTTTGATTCCATTTTCCAGTTAGAAAGATGCAAAATGAGCGCGAAATTATCTTATTTATTTACCTTATTTTTATTACCTTATTTCTCATTACCTTATTTATTATTACCTAATTTAATATTAAATATTTATTCGTCCTTGGCTAACGCGTTCAGGTTCTTATTATTTTGGAAAAACACCACTGCTGTTAAGTTTCTTGTGTTTCAAAGTCACATGTTTATTGATGCTAGTATCAATATTAATATTTTCAAATGACGCTTTTTAACTGGTTCTACATTGAATTTTGAGCGCGTCAACGAAATGGTTTTAATCTTCTCTAAACCTCATAAACTCAAGCACATTAGTTACTTAATTTAAAATATATTTTTTTGTATTTGCTAAAGTGTCAATTTTTCCAAGGAGTGGTGCATTAGGTATACGAGGAAAGCATTTCTGTCCAGAGGCTGTAATGTCTTTCGTAAACTAAATGCACCACATTCTTGGTTTAAAAAATTCTACATTTTGTAAATCCAGAAACTAAATACTGACAAAAAAAATTAATTTTTATTTTGTCCACATACTTCTAAACATAGTTTGTTTTCGTAAATGAGGAAAACCTGTTTTGGTGACTAACTTTTTTTTCATTCATATAACATTGATCTCATTTTTCAGGTCAGATCAGGTTATCCTACTACTACGGGTAACGTGTAAGCCAGTACAACCTGATTCATATCCTGTTGCCTTGTATAATACGCTTTTTTAGGAAAAAGGCTAGGAGAAGCCAACTCCGAATTAACACCCTTCTCTCATGTCTTAGGGCTCTTGGTGTAGTAAAGACTGGAACTGGTGTCTCGATAAAAATTCTCATTCTAAGCAGACGTTAAATGCTGGCCAAATACTGAAGGCCTCCTAGGCAAAGACTAAAAGGGTAAACAGATTCTATCAGTTGACAAGCCTCGCACCCCTTTTACATCTATGAGGCTGGCGTAGATGTATTTATAATTAATTTTTCCCAGTTTAGGATGTTGAATACTGGATCTTCTTGACTCACTGTATGTAATTTAATTGTGTCTGTTTTTACAACTAGGCAACTCATTCTATTATCTTCTAATGAGGGTACAGCTCTTAATTTGATTTCTCAAGGTACAAAAACTCATTGTAAACATAGATTGGTCTGCTCTTGCAGTTAACTTCCAACCATTATCACATTGTCGTAATATTGCTCTAAAGAGCTTGCTTCTCTTGTGCCAACTACTAAAATTTATTGGCGTGTTACTCGTCCTTCAGTTAGTCTTTTACTGTGGCTGTTCCTAAGTGCTCCAAAAATTCTTATTTGTCTAGTTTTTTTACTAGAACATCAGTTCTTTGGAGTTCGCTTCCTTCATTTTGTTTTCCTGATTCATATAATTTGCAATCTTTTAAGTCGTCTGTTAATCGTTATTTTGCTGTATAAACTTCACCTTTTCTCATCCAGTAACTTTGCAACTTTAATTGTGTTTGGTTGCAGCCTTGTTGGAAGTGAGCGGCTCACATAAATGAGTTGAATTTTTTGGAAGACATATAAAAGTATTATTATTTTTAAGTAATTAGTTTATAACTCTTTTAGTTAAATGATTAGCTAGGCAATCATCTATGATTATAAAATTAGAAAGATGCTCGTATAGGGCAAAAAAAGCTCATTAAAATAAAGTGCGAAAATGTCACCAAAAGCAAGCATGAAATCAACCAGATTTTGTCTTGTTATATATAAAATCTTTTAACCCACTTTAGGCAAATTCATAAATACTAAAATTTGTAAACTGCATGAGAAGGCGGAATATTGACATGGCATGACTTGCATATTGTTTTTAACAACTAGTAGAGCTTACTTAAACTTAAGACTATTTTTTCTTTATTTGTTTTATTTATTTACATAAGGCTTTTTTTAATAATTTGATTTTTTTGAAACTATTTTCCACTATTCATAAAATTTTTTGCTTTTGTATAACCCTAATATTAGTATCACAATAAAAACACTGAGTAATGATCTTCAAAACGCGAGGAAGGGCATTCGCTTTTAAAAAATGGCTCTAGTTCTTTCATAAAGCCAAATTTAAATAAAAAAATTAATAAATTATTCCAATCACGTCCTACTATAGATCCTTGTTCTAATCTGTTCTGATGCATATTAATTAAAAATCAAATAATCAAGAAAAATTCCCAATAAACAATCACATTAGATCATATTATTATTATTAAAAACTCCCAATAAACAATCACATTAGATCATATTATATTAACTATGATGTTTATCTTACTTAAGCAACGTATTTATTTAAAATCTTGTTGAAATCTGGACAAGCGATCACAACTTTTAGGAGATTTAAAAAAAAAAAAAAGATTCTTTGGTCTGGGTTTTTTCGCTGCAAACATTTCTATTTTATGTTACGCCAAAATTTAAAAAATTAAATCATTTTATTTTTTTTTGTCTTTTCAAAATTCAGAGAGGCTATTATGTCTTCTTGGGGCACAAAAGTTAATATATATATATATATATATATATATATAAATATATATATATATATATATATATATATATATATATATATATATATATATATATTTAGTTATAAGAAATAGATTTATCTTATAAATATTCTTAATGAGTATGGTTTAAAAAAATAGATTTGTAAACCTCCTGATTTTTGTAAAATCTTATAACTTTTGTTTTTTTAATCGTTTTAATATCGGTTATCATTTAATTAATAATTAACAATTGATAAAAGTTAGTAATTCTGCTCTGCATCTTCTTCATTGTCGGGTTGTGTTTCAAGACCAACTTCTTCATAATCTTTTTCTAAGGCTGCCATATCTTCTCTTGCTTCTGAAAACTCCCCTTCTTCCATACCTTCTCCTACATACCAGTGTACAAATGCTCGTTTAGCATACATCATATCAAACTTTTTATCCAAACGCGCCCATGCTTCTGCCATTGCAGTTGTGTTGCTCAACATACACACTGCACGGTTTACGCTTGCAAGATCACCAGTTGGTACTACTGTTGGAGGTTGATAATTTATGCCTACTTTAAACCCTGTCGGACACCAATCAACAAACTGTATGGTACGCTTTGTTTTGATAGCAGCAATGGCAGCATTAACATCTTTAGGCACAACGTCTCCTCTATACAAAAGACACACAGCCATATATTTTCCATTTCTAGGATCACACTTTACCATTTGATTGGCAGGCTCAAAACAAGCATTAGTGATCTCAGAAACTGAGATCTGCTCGTGGTGAGCTTTTTCAACTGATAGAACCGGTGCGTATGTTGCCATTGGAAAATGGATTCGAGGATATGGCACAAGATTTGTTTGAAATTCGGTTAGATCAACATTAAGTGAACCATCAAAACGAAGTGAAGCAGTAATAGATGACACCACTTGGCTTATAAGTCGATTGAGATTAGTATAGCTTGGTCTTTCAATATTCAGGTTTCTCTTACAAATATCATAGATGGCTTCATTGTCAACCATAAATGCACAATCAGTATGCTCAAGAGTAGTATGAGTGGTTAAAATAGAGTTGTATGGTTCAACAACAGCTGTACTTACTTGTGGCGCTGGATAAACTGCAAACTCCAGCTTAGATTTTTTTCCAAATTCAACTGACAACCTAAATCAATGTTTTAAAATCGAATATTTGAAAACTTAAAACTTTATTTTTTAAGTATGTTTAGATAAGCTTGCTCAAATTGTTGTACTTTGTATTGAAATTTATTTAAAAAACGTAAAACAAACCTTTCCATCAAGAGAGAAGTAAACCCTGAGCCTGTTCCCCCTCCAAATGAATGAAAAACAAAGAACCCTTGCAGACCAGTACATTGATCAGCAAGTTTTCGAACGCGGTTCAAAACACCTTCTAAAAGATTTTTTCCTACTGTATAGTGGCCTCTAGCATAGTTATTTGCAGCATCTTCTTTTCCAGTTATTAACTGCTCTGGATGGAACAATTGACGGTATGTTCCAGTCCGCACTTCATCTATAAAGTTTTAATCAGATAACTCAGATAAAGTTAATGTTTTTTAGTAATAATATATAACTACGTTTATTTTTTTTTATTATAATATATTATAAATATAATTAGTAGAATATAGAAGTAATTAGAAAAAAATAATAGAGAAGATTTATAAAATAACTTTTAAAAATTATATTTTAAAAAACTTTCTTAAAAAACGCTCAATAACAACCTTTTTAAGTTAAGTTAATAAAAACACCAATCACATTATTACAGATTATACTTTAAATACTTTATTAAGGTAACTTTTCAAAACTTGACTTTTTAAAAAAATACCTACCAATTACAGTGGGTTCAAGGTCACAAAATATTGCTCTTGGTACATGTTTGCCAGCACCAGTATCTTGGAAGAAAGTGGAAAAGGAATCGTCTTCGGATTCTTCTTCATTTATCATTCTTCCATCTGGACTAATTTTATGTTCAAGGCAGTATAGTTCCCAACATGCATTGCCGATTTGTGAACCGGCTTGCCCAACATGAATTGATATACATTCTCTCTATAAAAATATTTAAAAAGTGATATTTTTTTAAAAATTATTTACTAAATTAATGTATACAGAAATTGAATCATGAATATATCTTTTTATCTAACAAATTGAAGTCAATTAAAAATGAACATATAGCATAGGTTTAAAAAAAAACCAACACCATACTCCAATCTTTATCGTTTAGCGCGAAACGATAATATTTAAAGTTTTAGACAAATTTATTTGTAAAAGACATGATAGGATTTCATTGAAATAGGATGACGTCATACTACAATTTTTATTTACTATTAATTACAATTTTTGTGAAATTGATTACAAAATTTTATTACAAAAATTTATTACAATTTTTGTATTAGGATTATGTCGTATTACAATTTTTTTTACAATTGATTACAATTTTTGTGAAAATCGAATTTTTTTTATTATTTTATTTACAATTAATAGAATCTAATTTGATGTTCTTTTTGGAAATACATATATAATAAATTTTACTCCTTTAAGTTTCAGGAAATAGCTGTATATATGAACTAGTATAACCGTTTTATCAAAATCTGCAACCGTTTTTTTATCTTTTTTTTTTTTTAACATACGACACAGGCAGTCATATCAACTACCATTTACACTGTATTTTCCCGCAGTTATACCTTTGAAACATGTTACTGCTAGCAAAAACAGCTCATTTGATCTTTTTTGCCAAGACAATAAATGTATTAGGGAAGATGGAAACAACGGCATGTTGGTTGGAAGAGAGCTGGATTTGGAAGCGCAATTAACAACATTAATAACAATTAATAACAAAGATTATTTTTATATTACTTTTGCTTAAACACTTTTTTTGCTTTTATGTAATGTTTTTCATTCAATCATTTCATATTTATTTGTTATATATTTTTTAGCTTCGCGATGTTTAGAAGAAATGCATTAATCTGCTTTGAGTGTCAACAATTGAATAATAATAAAAAAACCCAATCAAGTTATCAAAATGATTTTTTAAAAGAGTTAGCTTTGCTTTTTAACATATTGCAGACCAATTATAACATATTCCAGATCAGATTGATTTTTAACATATTGCAGATCAGATTGCTTTTTAACATATTGCAGATCAGATTGCTTTTTAACATATTGCGGATCAGATTGCAAGAAACAAGACGCTAAGAACTCCAGCTAAAGAAAACTTCAGCTAAGATATCTTGGAGAGTTGGAAGAAAACTTAAATTTCCTTAAGAATAACAAAGACTACTTAAAAAAAAATTCAAAAAAATGTTTTTTATGTAGAACTTTAATGTTGTATTTATCATATTGATTATTTTTAAATTGAAAAAATGTTTGCAATATATAATCAGATGTCAATTTTTTCTAACCCCAGACAAAAGGAGAGGCAGAAGCGTTAAAATAAATATACGTTACGAAATTAGCTGAGTTTTTTTCATAGAGTGAAAACACCGCATCCTAGTTGATGTGCTTATTTTTAAGTTTGACATAATTTTTTGTAACCCTGTTCAATCGTTCAAGGTAATCAAAAATTTTTCTTTAAAAATAATTTCATTATTAAGGTTATTTTATTTGAAAGCCAATTAACTCCTTAACTAAGTTAAGACCAATAGTTTTCGCGCAGTTTTTTTATTTTTTTTATTTCTAGGCTCTAATGAAATAGTTGCAAGTTAATGTTACTTTTTTTTAGTTTCTTTTATTATTATTTTTTTTTATTTTCGTATATATATTTCAAAAAAGTATTTAGAGGTTTGATCCAAAAATTAACAAATTATGTTAAAGTATTAAAAAAAAAGTTAAAAAGTAAAAATTAGGTTAATTTAAAGGTTTGTGGTTGGTTGATTTTTGTAATTTTTTGAATTTTCATTATCTCTAATAAAAAAAATTTTAAAAGGTGTTTATAAACTACCTACAGCAAAAGATCTCTAGCACGCCCCTACATTAAACCCACGGTAATTTATTTTGTTCTTACACTTTTGAAATTCAAAATAGCTATGATGTATATTAAATTGAAGCTAGATTAACGTAAAAAGTCAAAATGTAAAGTAAAAAAAAATTTGACATTTTACGTTAATCTAGCTTTAATTTAACATACATCCATAACTATTTTAAATTCCAAAAATGTAAAAACAAAATAAACTACCGAGCGTTTAATTTAGGTTTAATAACACCGAACGTTTAATTTAGGCTTTTTTTTTTTTAAGTGCTCCAAGAAGCCCTTATGGTCTCGTCACAGAGCACCGCTCTGTGACAAGACCATAAGGGCTTGCCACAGAGCGGTGAACTTGCGAAGTTCATGCCTCCTTCCTTACCGTGACGCGAAAATATGTCTAGAGCTCGTTTTGAACCTGGATCTCCTGGTTCAATAGCAAGCACTCTAACCACTGAGCCACGGCCACACGATTTAATAACACCGAGCGTTTAATTTAGGCTTAATAACACCGAGCGTTTAATTTAGGTTTAATAACACCGAGCGTTTAATTTAGGTAACACCAAAATCAATAATTATAGTTTGGATAAATAGTGAACACGTTTTTTATTAACAAAAATTTTTTTTTTTTTCGAACAAAATGGCTGTCTCTCAAGGTTACAAAAACTTATCAGAAGTATTTGTATGTCAAATTTTCCGCATATGAAGTTAATAGTGGTATCAGATTTTATAAACATTTGATGCACTGTAAACTAATAGGTTTTTGCATTATGATTTGGCCATAGTTAAGTTATATTAATGTATTAATTGGCCACAATTTAAAATATTGTTTTATCTTAAAAGAATTATTTGTACAGACTATTTTTTTGATGGCAAAATTAAATTCTGCTATTGCATTATGTAAATTAGCCATTTTAACTTACTTTAAAAAAATTTCAAGTCTCAAAACTTGCAACTTTCAAAAACCGAGTTGTTGTTTTTAAATCTAATTTCATAATTTTTTAAATATATTTAAGAAAAAAACCCTTTTAAAATAAAGGAAACTTTTTTTTACTAGTCAACTAAAATTGAATCATATAAAAAGCGAACTTACCATTTTTTAAAAATTTTTTGGCGAACTGGAAGTAAAGCAACGTACTTGGCAAGTCACACCTTTGGAATAAGCTTTATTTTTAAAGCAATATTTCGAAGTGAGAGATATGAATAATTTATTATGAAAATTATCAGTATTTACTTATTTATCAGAACACCTTATGGAAAGCATTATAATTTCTTTTTTTATAACATTTCACTAAATTTCATTGTGATTTTTTCAGAAAGCTCCAATTGAGAAGTTCTCCCTAAATCTAAACCAAACCTATTGTAGAATTCGAAAGCACTGTAAAAAAATAAACTAAACAGCTAATCTATCCTATTTAATTTTTAATTGAAAATTACTATAAAACTTTTTAAATATTGTTTTTGGAAAACAAAAGCTGTTTTATGATTGGAAGTACAATAGAAAATTTTTTCCCAAACTACCAAACCTCTTTCCATCCTACCAAATAAATAAAAATATATATATTTATTATTAAGATTTCTTAGAATATTTACTTTTTTTTTTTTATAACTTCTTTTTCATTTTAAATAATCTTGCAAGAATATGTTACCTAAAAGAAGTAACTATATTTACTCTTTTGCTAATAAAAATTTTTAGATTTCCAAACATTGTTCGGAAAATTTGTTAACAGATGGTGCTGAAATAAAAGACGGGGGTGTTTTACGAACAGTTTAATTGAATTTAGAACATGCTGTTTCTCACAAACCCTAATAAGTGTAATGTTTTTAATTGTAATATAAATACCATGGCATATACAACCAAATGTAATCCCGATATTTAAAATGAACAAGTCAAATAATAATTCATGCTAGAAAATTTCTGCTTTTTTTACTTATTTTATAAGAAAGTAAAATTTTATAAGTAAACTGGGCATAGTTTAGTGCTTCCAAATATATAAAAAAAACTTAATGTTAAAAAAATAATTCTCTTCCAATTTTCTTGTAAAGAATATTTAAAACTACAATAATTTTTGAAAACTGTTTTTGGATTTCATTTAGTAACTACCAAGTTGGTAGTTATTTGATAAATCTGAGCATGTTGCTTTTTGGCGAGACACGCACCTTGTAGCAGCTTTCGTGACTAAGATAAAACTTTACGACACAAAAATAGGTTTTGTCTCGATATTTAATCATATATTCAATTTCCAGGACTATAAATTTAATATTAAAATCATTAAACACCAAGAAATCAAGCAGAATAAAAAATCAAGATTAGTATTTAAACGAGACAGAATGTTCAAATAACAAAGAAAGAACAACGACATGTTTTTTTTTTAATGAAAAAGTTGTTTGTAACACGAATAAAAAACTTCTAACAAAAAAAAAAGTTTACTTTCTATCTTTCTTCAGCTAAAAATAGCAATAACTATTTAGTTTTCGTTTAACTTAATCTTTCACCGTGATAACTGTATAACTATTTGTAACAGTACAACTGACATAAAACTATTTCTATTTCTCCTCGCAAAAAACTCTCCACTTTTTTTTGTTTGTAGTACTCTTCAGTAGTTAAATCTTTGATTTAACTTTTTTTTATGCCAATTATATTAATTATTTTAAAATAATAAGTCAGGAGCATGAAGAAAGTATAAATTTATACAATAAAAAAAAAGAAATTTATATGAAACCGCAATCATTTAATAAAACCTATAAAAGATGTACTTCCGTAATATATATACTAGTTTACGATATCAAAAAATTTTTATAGTCGAAATATATTAAAAATTAGGATGAAACGCCGTTGGGAGTTAATTATTTTTAACAGTTATACAATGTTTTTATACATTGTTTATACAATCTTCAGTCAAAATATATTTAAAATCTAAAGTTCAAAATATTTAGTTTGAAAATAAATAATATCGAAAAGTTAAAGTTTTCAACAAATGTGTAATGTACCTTTTTTTGTTTGAATCTCAAATAAATTTAATAATTTTTTAATAGACTCTCTTTTTAAATAGAGTATTGAACGATATTTATTCGCCATTAGGATTTTAGTTTAACCATTTTAACGTATTTATATATTAAATTATATTAAGTTTATATATTAAATTTATGATTCGATAAAGTATATATAAAATGTTTGTTTATTAAAATTTTCATATTGTTAATGTGCACATAAAAATAAAGTGCTGATAATTACTTTTTAAATGGTAGTTAATATTTGTTATTTTATATATGCAATTATTAATTTGATAATTAATTTTATTATTGATTTTACATATTGATTGCTCGAGAAAATGGTTAAATGCGCAGATTGTAGATTGTAAATGATATTAAAATTGCTCACATTCATCAAACTTGAATCTTGTAGACAAATGTTTCTTCAAAGGTTGATTTTTTAAAGATTAACAACTTAGTCAATCTTTAAAAGTATGCTAGTCTTATTCTAAAAACCCTTGGTTCTAATTTACATTACAATTTTTTAGTAAAACCCTCTAGAACCCTTAACAAAATTAAAATTATATAAAAAAGTTTTTTTAAACTCTTTGCAACAACAATTTCTCTTAAAATAAACCCAATAAAATTTTATTTACCTTATTGAGTCACTTATTCAGTATAATTTATATAAATACAGTGTACATGTAGCTTTTTACAAGATATTTATATAAAGCTAAATGATGTAATGCAAACCACTTTGTAAAAGGCTAAATGATATTATTACATACCACTTATCACAGTTTTAGCCAGCTTTTTGTTTTGGAGTAGCTGTATTTTTTATTATCTCTTTATTTACTTTTTGAATTATTTTAAGTCTGTGAGTAATCAATCAAGCCAATTTTCCAGTGAAAGTCTTTGAGAGAACAATTAAGCCAATTTTCTAGTGAAAAGATTGCCGACTGTTTTTTTGAACTGTGTTCATAAAGCAAAACACAAAACGGAAAGGAATTGCAAAGTAACCTTGTGTGGATGTGTTTTCCTTTTTTTCACTCGAGATGGCCTTAAATAAAATTTAATTAGGTTTTTAATTACAATATTTTTCTAACATTTTTAAATGTTCTTTCAAGTATAGATTAAAAATAAGCCCTTGTAACCCCTTGATGGCATTACTTTTTTGATTATCATACTGTTCAACTGTAGTAAAAATAAGACAATTAAGTATATTTTTTCTATTAAAAACTTTTTCAACAATTAATAAAAAAAAAAAAATTCTTCATCAAAATTTAACAATATATAAACTTAGTATCTGAACAAAGTTTAGATACTAAGTTTCTAAGAACTTGTAGTCAGAACCATGTAAAATGTATAATATATAATATATATATATATATATATATATATATATATATATATATATATATATATATATATATGTATATATATATATATATATATATATATATATATGTATATATAGTTAGTTAGTGAGTTAGTTAGTAATAAAACTGCGTGAATCTTATCCACAAGCTAAGACGTAGCAACGTTCAGTTATAGCAGTCCAGTACTTATTTTTTTTTTTTAAATCAATATTTTCTTAGTGTTGGTAAACCATTCATCAAGACTTGCTTTGATCTTGTTTAAGCTCTTGGCATCTACAACAATATCCTGAAGTTTGTTCCAAATTTGGCACACTCTGTTTGAGAAGAAAAGTATTCTTGAGCTAACCGATGCACGAAAGTTATTTATTTCGCGAGGGGTGAAACATTGCATCCTAGTTCTATATTTGTGACCTCTAGTTGAGGAACATGGGCAATCTAATTCAACATTTGACTTAAAGACTGGTTTGACATTAAGATTGACATACTCTAAATGGTTCAATATCTTATATAAGTGAGGTATTTTCGCGGCCCTATGTTGAACTCGTTCAAGCATTGAAATTTCAGCTAGAATTGGCGGACTCCTTGCTGGAGCCGCAAATTCAAGATGAGTTCGAAAATAGGTTGCATACAAAATTTTCCACATATTACAATCTCTACTTTCCAAAGATATTTTTTAACAAACCTAGTATTTTTGAAGCTTTGTTAACACATATTTATGATTGATGTTTCCATTTCATATCCGGTTGTACAAAAATACCTGGATCTCTCATTACACTGTTTGAGAGGTCATAATTCATTTCATTTACATTTAATGTGTATGGTTTAACAATTTCTCGAAGAACATTTTGATTGCCAAATCTCATCACCTTACATTTTTTGAAATTAAGCTCCATACGCCTATCGTTGCACAAGGTTGTTACACAATGTTGTCAAGATCAGTTTGTATTTCTGAGTGTTTATCAAGGGAATCTTGTATTGCTATTAATTTGCTATCGTCAGCATACATTTTAAATGTATTTTGCACAACTTCTGGCAAGTCGTTTATGAATAGCAGAAATAAAACGGGACCCAGAACTGAACCCTGAGAAACGCCGCTGGTAACAGATACCCATTCTGAAAATGTATTACCAATAGTAACACTTTGTTTCCTATTTGTAAGGAAGCTTTTAACCCGATTATATATTTGTCTTGTTATACCATAAGCTTTAATCTTTTTCAATAACGTTTTGTGTTCTACTTTATCAAAAGCTTTTGAGAAGTCAAGATATATTACGAATAACGGTTTACCCTTTGCAGCTTCGAATGTAATGGTGTCAATTGTCTCAATCAAATTTGTATTGCATGATTTGTTTGGAACAAAACCAGTTTGCCTTTCAGAAAAAAGACTATTTAAAACTAAATGTTCCAGAATTATGTCTCGAATAAGCTTTTCGAACATTTTACAAATCACAGACGTCAAGGATGTTGGTCTATAGTTTTCAGGTTCAAATTTTGATCCCCCTTTATAAATAGGTGATATATTTGCAACAGACCAATGGTAAGGGACACAACCAGTGTCAAAACTCAATTTGAAAATATAGATAATCGGATCAACAAAACCTATGTATGTATGTTTTAAAACAAACAGTATGAAGTATGTTTTAAAACAAACGAACCAATTTCATCAAAACCCATCGCTTTTGACTCACCAATACTTTCTAACATTTTTAGTAATTTTTCATTAGTAATCATATCAGAAAATACACCGTCATCACACTGATTTTCACATCTTTGCAAACATAACAACTCCTTTCAATATGAAAGTAAAGCTAATACTACACAACTTTCTAAATATATCTAGAAAATGAAAAAAAAGGGATTTCAAATCCTATTCTTATGTGGAAGATTATTAATAGGCCGTAACCATTTAAACCTGGAGGAAAGTTATGTAACCTTGGTTTAACCAAAAAATACCATATCATTACGTCATCTTGAAACTATTGAATAAACGAAATGAATTAATATCAAAATGTTGCCACAAAATACGCTAATTTATAGTGTTAACTGTAAATTAGTGTTCACTGTAAACTTGTGTACACAAAATACACAATTCACCGTTTTAAACAGCCTCCCTAATTTACTTCCGTTGAAAACGAAAGTAAATTAGGGAGGCTGTTTAAAACTGATAAGAAATTTAATAATTTAATGTGGCGCTAAAAAAATCGGACTCTTGGATTTCAATATGTCGTAACTTCATAGCTAGATAGATTAAAACAGTGTAAGAAGAAAACTTTCCTCTTAGGTTGCCTGACCTTATCATAAATAAAAAATTAATTAAAAAACAAACCAGTATAAAATTCTTAGGAATTTTTGTTGATGAGAGTTTATCCTGGCTTCCTTAAATAAGATATATTTTCGATCTAAGATCACCAATATAATTGGTATGATGTATCGAGTTCGTTCATACGAACGGATAAGTAAAGCTAAGTCTTAAACTAATATATTTTGGATTAATTTATTGCTTCATCAGTTATGCAAATATATCATGGGCAAGTACGTAACCATCTAAACTTGAAAAAAAAATTTATAGCTTACGAAAACATGCGTATAGAATCATTTACTCTAAAAATAAGCGTGAACACGCTGAACCTAGAATGAATGATTTGAAAGTGATGGGTATTTTTGAAATAAATATCTATCAACATTTACTTTTTAAGTATCAATTCAACAATAATCTCTCACCTGAAACTTTTTAACAACTTTGAAGTAAATAGAAATGAAAACTATTATCTAAAAGCAAATATAGGTAACATTTAAAAACTGCTTCAAAGCTTTATTAAATATACTCAATATAGTATTGCATATCGAGGTCCAAATATATGGAATATTTATCAAAAAGGATTTAAATGTATGGCAAAGTCATTAAGTTCATTTAAGTTTCTAATTAAAAAAAGAGTTTTTTAAAGTTTGAGATTCATTTGTACTTGAGTAAATCTGAAGTTGTTTTATTTTATTTTTTGCAGTTTTTTTATCTTTATTTTATTTACTGATTAGCGCAGCAGTTTTACTTTATATTCTATTGAAAGTACATAGAGGGCTCTATAAAAAGATTGCAAAAAGCGTATTGTCATCTTATCTTTTTTGAGCCCTTGTCTGTTTAGTTCTTTATTTTATAAAAATCATTGCCAATAGAAAAGTTTATATTTTATATTGTATATACAAAAATGATGCTTGTTGACAAGATTTTTCTGTCTTCTTCCTTCTACGGACATATATATGTATATTGACTATTTTTGTTAAACAGCAAAATAAAGGAAAAAAAAAAGACTAATATTTTCAAAAAGTTAAAAAGTTTTATGATTTAAACATAAAAATTGCTCCCCCCCCCCTAATTTATTAGAGTCTGGATCCAATAAATTAAAAAATAGCCCCTCCTTTCTTCCTTCCTGGGTGGTCTGAATCCACCGAATCAAAAAACCTAGAAATTACCCCACTTCCTTTACTAGATGGTCTGGATCCACCCCTGCATTTATATATATATATATATATATATATATATATATATATATATATATATATATATATATATATATATATATTATGCATTTTTAAATACACTTTTTAAAAACTATTAACAATATACAATCAGCATAAACAAAGAAGATAATTTTACATCTCCAAAATATTTATATATTATCAGTAGAAAGAATCAAAATTAGGAAGAACAAATATGTTCCATATATAAGGTGCTCAATTTAGAGGTACATCCCCAGACAATATTTGCATTGTTTGTATAGCCATGAATAAATGAGAAGTAGAGTTTTACATAGTAAGTTATATGAAAGTATTTCACATTTCTGGAAAATTTCAAGTCATTTCCATTTTCGGTTTATTTTTAATAGTTAAAGAGTGTCCATATATTAAATACAATGGCGTCGCTAGGGGGTGTAGTCCAAACTTTCTTCTTTTCTTTTTTTTTTAGAAATTTTTAGATAAAGAGGGCTTTTTTAGTAACATCCTCCACCTGTAAGTCTAGCGGGACGACACCAAAAATTTACGGCCCTGGGTGACACATACCTCAGCGTCGGCACATACATATGTAAATGCAATAATTACCTTACGCAATCTCATGTTTATTTACGCGTTATTTTCATTTTTATAAGTAATACTTTATAAATTATAAGATTATATATAAAATTTATATATTTGAATATAAAGTAAAGTATTATACATTTAAAAACTTGTTTCACTCAACTTGTTTCTCCGCGCAGCGGCATTGTTCGTCAAGGTTCGTGTTTCGGAGTTAGAGAGTTGAGAGAGGGTTGTAACGACTATTAAGTAGCCTCCTCTTCAAATAAAACAAAAACTTACTGAGAAATAAAATAAAATTGTGGACTGTTTTAATTAAGGTCGAGTTTGTTATTCATTGAATTAAAACTAATAAAAATCTTATGTGATGTAATCATAAATGTCATAAAAGTTATACGTGGTTTGTATTTCTTATATTCCATCATCCAGAATATTTAACGCGTAAAATTATGGCATTGCGTAAGGTAATTGCGTTCGTAAAAGTATGGCAATGCGTTTTGTAACTAGCCAATTTAATAATATAAACATTATTCGCAATTTATATAATTGAAGCTCAGAAAAAGCAGGCGGTATGTAATTGTGGTAGGTTTTTTTCTAACTTAGAAACCTTTTTTAACTAATTTAAACCAAAAACTGAAAGTACCAAAAAATATAAGGTTTTTTGAAACTTCCTATTTTTACGTATTTTTCTTTCTAAACTTTGAAATCACAGAATATATTTTTATAATGTAAACATTCGATTCCATTTTGTTTTAAAAATGGTTTAAGTATAAATACTATAATATAGTATTTATACTTAAATCATTTTTAATATAGTCTATATTAAATGAAAATTAAAATGTTTTTATTAAAGTGCACGCTTTTTTATCTTATGCATTAATTACTGGCTGTCATAAGTTTGTTATCAAAAAACATAGTTGTTAGATTTGTTGCATAAAACAAAAGATTCAGTTTTAAAAAAAGAGGTAAAATTTTAAATCCAGTTACATGTGTGTGTGTGTGTGTGTGTGTGTGTGTGTGTGTGTGTGTGTGTGTGTGTGTGTGTGTGTGTGTGTGTGTGTGTGTGTGTGTGTGTGTGTGTGTGTGTGTGTTATATATGTTTTTATATATATATATATGTATATATATATATATATATATATATATATATATATATATATATATATATAAACACATACACATTTTTTTAAATATTTTTTCAAAAAACTGTCTGGTTAAAGTTAGCTTGTTAAAACTTATACTGTTCAAATTATATTAGGATAAAATGTTTTAGGAAAACATATGTTTATACATTTCTTTATTTATAAATATTTTTTTGCAAAGTAAGAAGTTCAATCTATCACATCCTTGGTATTACAATGCTCATTTTGTTTCTCCATGCAGTATCCTTGTTGATGGTTTAAAGCTATAGGGTTTTATACTCTAAGGTCTGAAGCCTTGAAACAAATTGAATAACAAATGGATTTTTGTGTTTAAAGGATTGAGAAAACTTTGTAACAAAAAATAAAAACACTTGGTCTTTTGGAAATAAATAGAGGAATTAATAAAAAGTCCCTTTTTATTAATTTTAAAAGGACTATTGTAGTTTTCTTGCATGAAGCACAACAATCAATTAATCAAACTTTTTTAACTTGTCATTAGACAAACTTCTTTTTTATATTTGGAGTATTATTTTTTTTTAAGTAAAAAAGTTTATTGTGTATTAGTAATTAATTTCACAGAAAGTATTATTTAATTTTTTTAGTTGATAAAAATTATTGTCTGTTTTATAAAGTTGTTTCCATATACTTTTCAGTGAAGTTCTAAGTGAAGTTACAAAGACATTAAAAATGTGCCTCTCTTTACATTTAGAATTTTAATCTTTCTTTTAGAATTTAAAAAAAAAAAAAATTAAAAAGAATTTTAAAAGAAAATTTAAAAAGAAGATTTACTGCGTTTACATTTTATACAAAGTACTATGAAAAAACATAAAAAATAACTTATTATTTTTAATTAATTATACTTATTTTACAATTATTGGCTTTATTTTAAAGTTGCTCCTTTTTTGATGCTCTTTGTTATAAGAAAAAAAGTTATTCAAAGCAATTTTTTCATACACGCATAGCGCGCATACCTTTGCAAAATATAAAAAGAAATTTTGCAATTCTATGTTTCTACAAACACAAAGAAAAAAAAAGTGCTTTAGCTGATAAATTGTTAAATACAAATTTTAATATCTTGTTATTTATTATTTATATTACAAAATGCACTCTTAAAAATATTACTTTAATATAATAGTTGTAAATATATACAGAAAAGAATAGACCACGTTGTTTATATTTTTTATTCGTTACTCTGACTTTTACATTTTTAATGAGCTACTTTTTACTTTTACTTGAGTAAAGTTTTTGACTGGTAACGTTTAGTTGTACTTGAGTAAACTTTTTGACTGGTAACGTTTAGTTGTACTTGAGTAAACTTTTTGACTGGTAACGTTTAGTTGTACTTGAGTAAAGTTTTTGACTGGTAACGTTTAGTTGTACTTGAGTAAACTTTTTGACTGGTAACGTTTAGTTGTACTTGAGTAAACTTTTTGACTGGTAACGTTTAGTTGTACTTGAGTAAACTTTTTGACTGGTAACGTTTAGTTGTACTTGAGTAAACTTTTTGACTGGTAACGTTTAGTTGTACTTGAGTAAACTTTTTGACTGGTAACGTTTAGTTGTACTTGAGTAAACTTTTTGACTGGTAACGTTTAGTTGTACTTGAGTAAACTTTTTGACTGGTAACGTTTAGTTGTACTTGAGTAAAGTTTTTGACTGGTAACGTTTAGTTGTACTTGAGTAAACTTTTTGACTGGTAACGTTTAGTTGTACTTGAGTAAACTTTTTGACTGGTAACGTTTAGTTGTACTTGAGTAAACTTTTTGACTGGTAACGTTTAGTTGTACTTGAGTAAACTTTTTGACTGGTAACGTTTAGTTGTACTTGAGTAAACTTTTTGACTGGTAACGTTTAGTTGTACTTGAGTAAACTTTTTGACTGGTAACGTTTAGTTGTACTTGAGTAAAATTTCACTATAGTAACAGTATTTTTACTAGAGTACAAAATTTAGTTACTTTTTCCACCTCAGGTTAAGTTTAACAACAAAAAATCAATTAAAAAATTTTTCTTTTAAATTAGTTTGTAAAACTCAACAATTTTGCTTTATTTTTCATAGTTTAAAATAACTCATATTTTTCTCTAAGTTTCTGCCTGCATTTTAAGGGTACTTACAAAGCATACAAAAATTTTTTCTTTATGCAATTTACAATTAGAAGTCCGAATTCCTACTTTGCAATTTACAATTAGAAGTCCGATTCCTACTTTGCTTAACAGCTGGGTAGAAAATTGCAACTTTATCTTGCATCATCTTTTTTTTTTTTTTGCAACTTAATTTTAAATCATTTTCTTATAACCTCCAAGTTTATCTTACAAAGCTTATAAACATGAATTTGACATGCAAGCTGTAATAAAATAAAGATCTCTGTTTGACAGAACCCAATGTTTGCACCAGAATGATCTCTAGTATCAGTTGCAGTTGTGTTAAATCATATATTACATAAGTTTTTATATTCATTTTTTTAGATTAAAAAGATTTAAATAAAAGAAACAAATATTTTTTATGGCATTTTAAATTTATACTTTAAATGAGTTCATTTACATTTAACAAAATTTAAGAACTATTTGAAGCGAGAGGTTCGGAGTTCGATCCCCACCATGTCCCTGGTAGTACCGCGCTCAACTTGCTGTCAACAAATTGCAAAAGTTACAAAAAAATAAAAGTTTTGCTAGATAAAAATAGTTTTGCTAGAAATCGTTGAACAATCATAAAATTTTGCAAGATATAGTATATAGTATGGTTAATGCCATAAAATAGAGAAACAAAAATTAAGTTGCTATCAATAAGAGAAAGATGCAGTTATAAAAAAATTAAAAGATGAAAAAAAATAATATATTAAAACAAAAAGATAGAAGATGAAAGTTTTTTTAGCCTTTTAGAAAAATAAAGTCTAATGCTAATCCCCTTTTTGTTTTATCTGCTATTGCATCACATTCGGAATGTTTATCTGCTATTGCATCACATTTAGAATAAGTTCGACTGCACTGAGTGTAGAATTTGCTTCTCAACAATTCCAGAAGGATTGAGTGCAGTACATGTTGAGTGCGAACCTTGAACCTAATGTTTGTGAGTTAGGTGCGGATGGAACCTTGAACCTATTGTTTGTGAGCTGAGTCTTATAGTCTACTATCTTACTAGTCTACTATTGCTACTACCATTTTTGACAAATAATATAAATTACTATTGACTAAAAGTAAAAACCCCAATTACCCAGATTAACATGGATAGATTGTTATCATTATGTTTAGAAATTTTATGTAAAGGCAAAAAATAATAAAAAACAAATTAATATAGACAAAGTATATTTTGTTTCACACTTTATTAAAGCTCAATTAATACAGGCTGTGGTCAGAAGTTGTGGTATTTAAATAAAAAAGCTGGTGTTTTTTGCTGTGCTAATGGGCATTCCATATGACTTCATTACACAAAAAAGTTTCATTACCCATTTGCATCAGAACTGTTTTATTTTTACATCATTTGCATTCCATATTAAATAAATGATAACTGGGAGAGTTTTAGCTAAAAGTACTCATGGGTTGTTGCGGTATCATCAGTTAAAATAATGATTCAGTGTTTTCTGAAGAAAACGCTAAATCAGCAGGTTATCTGAGGAGACAACAAAGCAACTTTTGACATTTTGGGAATTTCCCTAAAATTTTGAAATAGACCCAAATAGACTTTTGGTCAAATTTAAAAATACTAATCTAAAGACTTGATAGTCTCAAGAAATGCATTGTTTATCCAATTTATTCAAAATTATTGACTTGTAAATTATTGATTTTTGGAGCTAAAATGTAGGCTATCACCCAAAATTCCTGGCAAAAATGTTGATTGTATATCCTTACTTTATCTTGCAATATCTGATCTCTGTAATATTTGATCAAAGTAAGCACTCGTAAATAACATTTTTCCGATTTTTGAAAGACTTAAATTTGGTAACATAGGAGATGTTTTTTAAAACAATTTTTGAATATGGATAAATGTGATATTAGGTAAACTTTCAACATTGATTGTCAAAAAATTGAATTTTCTACAAAACAAGGTTTTATTCAACTCAAAGATCTTTCTAGTGATCAGCAAGAAAAAATAATGTAGTAAGTAAATTTAAAAGAAAAATTTATATAAATGATCCATTTCAGAAAAATTGAATATATGACTGCACCAGACACTTATATGTCCAAATATTAGATAAATGTCTTGCCTTAATTAAATGAAAGTAAAGAATGTGTTTTTTTATTTTATATTTAATAAATATCTGACCTTAGTTTAATGTAAATAAAAAACTTTTTTTTAGCGCATCACAAAAATATTTTTGGTTTTAAATGTTTTTGGGACAACTGGTGCAATTGTCCTAAACTTTTTTATTAAAGTCAGTTGATTATAAGAAAACATTTCTCCTGTTTGAACAAATTTTTTTTTTTAGTTTCGATATATTTTTGGATTATGTTACTATTTTTGGATTATGTTACTAGCTACTCATCAAATTGTTATTGTAATAATAATAAAATGTTTTAACTATGTATGATTATGAGTACAATTGCATCGGCTGCCAAGTGAAAAAAGTTGCTACAAGTCTTTCAAAAAGCCTTACCATTTTCATAACTTGAGTATAAAAATCGTATGAAAAGCAATAAAGCAAAAAGAAAATTGATTCAGGTCTAGTCATAGTATTTAGCTAGTCTGGAAACGCATGCCGTTGTCTATAAATTTTGTAAAATAACTTGAACTTTATGAGGTCACCGAACTGAGAATGCACTAAATATTTTTTAAATGACATTTTATGGTGCAGACTAATAAATTGAATGAATTCGATGTTGTGGAAACAGGCCTTAATTTTATTTCAAATATTCGGTTACCTAATTTATTCTATCCTAACCAAAGTGAGGAAAGTATATTTATGTGTTTATTTTGCAAGAGACAATGTATGCTGAAAGGTATACATTGTCTCTTGCACCGATATATAAGATAGGGCCGTATATATACATGTATAATAATATGACACATGTCCCTAATAAACAAGCTATATATATAAATGTCAAGAAATCAAATTAATTCATAAATCTTGATAATCGAGTGGTATTTTATTCTTTATTCTTTGTCCACGACTTGATAATCGAATTCTTTGATCTTCTTTTGTATTTTCAACTAAATTGTTCTCTTTAATTATTTTATTATTCTCACTCTCCAATTCCAATGACGTTGTACCACTATTGCATTCTTCAAACGAAAGAGTTATCCCAAGTCCGGCCTGGAGCAGATATAACGTAAACTTTTCTAAGTTGAATTTGATTTGGACAAAGGATATGTCCATTGTGATTTAATTTAACTTCATATGATCTAGGGGTGACGCATTTCATTATTTTACCTTTAAGACTCCATTCACGAGTTACTTTGTTTTGAATTGCAACAGTTTCAGATCAAAACTGGGTAAATTATCTCTCAGTTGATGCCCATGTAATAGTTCCGCTGGAGATAAACCACATTTTATTTGAGTATTATGTAAAATTAAGATACCTTAATAAATGTCCTCATTTGACATATAATATTTCTATATCAACATTTTTAGTGATTTTACAGTTGCCTCTGATAAACCATTTGATTAAGCATAGTGTGATCAACTTGTTATGTGCTTAAATTGCCACTGAGAGAATTGAAGAAACACTTTTGACCTATATTCTGCCATTATCTGACACTACCTTTCAGGGGTACCATTTCTAGAAAAATATTCTTTGCATGCTTCTATAACATTTGCTTATCCAGTACTTGAAAGCAGAAACACCTCATTCCACAAGCTATAATAATCGACAGTATTTAAATAGTTTTTGATAGCCCGCTGAAACAAATCAGTTCCTAGTTTTCGCCATGGCCGTGTTGGGACATCAGGAGTTAGCAGAGATTCTTTCAGTTTTGATGGGAGATATTTCATACATGCCTCACACTTTTGAATTAATTGTTTGATTTGTATATTTAAACCTGGCCAAAAAACACTCTGGCGTGCACGATGTTTGCATTTCTCCATTCCCAAGTGACCTTCATGCAATTTTGAAAGAATTTCTTTTCGCATACTAACTGGGACTATTATTCTATTTTGATATAATAATAGTCCATCAGTTTTAACTATTTCATCTTTAAAATCCCAATAAGGTTGGAGATTTGCCGGACAGTATTTTTTGGAATTTAGCTATCCAGAAATGATGCTTTCTTGCAATTGGTTTAAAAGTTCATCTTCTGCAGTTTTTTGCTAAATTTCTTCTAAGCAACTCTCTGTAGCAGGCATACTTTTTATTATTGAATTAACATACACATTTAGATCATTTTCTGCAATCTCATCTTCTTTTGTAGGATTAGATACAGGTGCATGAGACATTGCATCTGCATCAATAATAAACTTGCCCGCAACATGCTCTGCAGTAAATGAAAATCCTAATAACTTTATTCTTAAACATTGAATCCTTGGAGACATATCAATAAGTGAATGATAATTTAATATTGGAATTAATGGTTTGTGATCTGTTTTAAATATAAAATATGGCAAGCCATACAAATATTTTGACATGCGTGTGCACCCCCATGTTACTGCTAACATTTCCGTTTCGATTGGATAATAATTTTTTCAGTTGTTGTAAGAAATCTAGATGCCCAATCAATTGGTTTGTATATACCATTATGATTCTGGTAAACTATTACACTCAGTCCATTTAGTAAACTTCCATCTGTTCTTACTTTAACAGGTTTTTAAACATCGTAGTGTGCCAAAATGGGTGGATTGGTTTAACTATTTTTTACCTCATTGAATGCTCTTGTATGATTTTCAGTCCAAAGCCATGCTGATCTTGAACTCAAAAGATCTCGCAAGGGTTCAGCTACTTTAGGCAGTGATGGATTGAATTTTGATAATTGCTGGACCATGCTTAGAAAATTATGTAAAGACGTAATATTTGTTGGTTTTGGAAAATTTTTTATTGCTTTAACTTTTTTGGTCAATGGCTTTACTCCCTCTGCTGAAATTTTATGACCTAAAAACTCCACTTCTGTTTGATCAAATAAACATTTCTCTACATTAAGGGTAACTCCTTTTTCAGCAAATCTATTTAGCAATGCTACAAGGTTTTCGTTATATTTCATTTCTGTATTTCAAAAAACTAAAAAATCATCCATACTTTTAACCACTCCTTTTAAACCATCAATAACTTGATCCATTTTTTTACTAAAAATTTCAGGGAGTGATGTTAACCCAAATGGACCCCTCATTGGGTAGAACCGCCCAAAAGGTGTCGTAAATGTACATTTTAACTGACTTTCAATATCCATTGGTAACTGCCAATATCCTGAGTTAGCGTTTAATTTTTCCATATATTTACATCTACTTTCAAGTTGGGCCAATGTATCGTCTACACTTGGCAGTTCATAGAATTCACGCTTGGTGTCTTTGTTTAATTGTGTTAAATCAATACAGGTACGAAGTAGTCCATTTAGTTTTTTCACAACTACTATTGGATGACACCAGTCTGTAGGTTGATCTACTATTTTGATAACACCCATCTCTTTCATACGCTCAAGCTTCAACAGTTCTAGTAGTGGGAACGCTACTGGTCGTGGTGCTCCAATGTGGTATGGTGTTGTATTTTCTTGTGTTGTTATATGTACTGGGTCATCTTTATTAGTCCCTAACCCTTTGAATACTGAAGGGAACTGTTCTATAATGTTACTTTTTGATTTTGAAATCATAGCACACGTAAATCATTCGGGAATGTCTACTTAAACTAGGTTAAATTTCTGTAAAGCAGGTCTTCCTAATAAAGCAATTTGCACATTATCATAAACATATATAGTTACTAATTCTCTGTTCTGATCGTTTATAGAGAATGATTTTTGAAAGTATCCAAGACAATTGAGTTGCTTACAATCAGGACCTATTAGTCGTTTATTAGTAGTGTATAAATGTTCAATTTTAATTCCAAACTTTTAAATGGTTAGTTCCTATAACTGTGACCTCAGAGCCTGTGTCAATTTTAAATGTTATTTTTCCATATTTTACTTTTAATTGAATTTCCCAAGGTCTGTCTGCACAATCTGCTCCAACTCTTCCTAAAAACAATGCACCTAGATGCTGCATACTTGACAAATTTTTACTATCGTACTGTTACTCAACATATCTATCAGGAATATTTGGTTTTGCTTTTAGGCAAACTGAACTATTTGAGAAGTGATTCATAATGCCACAGTCTCTGCACTTTTTACCCAATGCTGGACATGATCCCTGAATAAAAGGATGTTTTTTTAAACAGAATTTACATACCAATGAATTAAATTTAAAATCTCTATTATTACTGTTCTGTGTGGGTGAATTAAATTTGTTTTTACTGTACAATTGTTTTCCAATATGATCTACACTATCTTGTGCTTTTTCTGAAGAACAACAAATTTCTACTGCTTTATTAAGTGTTAAAGTTTTTTCAGAAAGTAATTTCTCACATACTTTATCACACCGTATTCCATATACAATTTTATCTCTTTTAATAGACTGGCAAAACAATCTTTAGTATTACAAAAGTTGCAATTTTTACTTAATAATTTTACTTTGGTTAAGAAATTATCAAAGCATTCACCATCTTCTTGAAAATGTTTTAAGTATTTATGTCTTTCTAAAGTCTCATTTATAATAGCTTTAGCAAACACTTCCATTTTTTCCAATATAATAGCTGTATCTGTTTTTTCATTTTCGGTTAGGTTTAATGATTCGTAAATGTTTCATGTTTCTGAAGAAAATATATATCTTAACATTGCAGCTTGATATGCTGGTGGTTTTATTTCTAAATCTGACAAAACATAATCATGCCATTTCTTAATCCTTGAGCAAAATGCAGCAAATCTATCTACAGTTAAATCTAACATTAGAGGAAAAACACCTTCCTTACAACTTTCTGTCATTTTTTAATTTATTTTTAAGTAACGATTCAAAAGATTAAACAAGATAATCTTTAAACAAAAAACAATTAGTTTCCACAAGTTTTTTTACATACTCATAGTGCCATGTTGTGTTCATAATATATTCAACCTTAAGACCGGCACCGATATATAAGATAGGGCCGTATATATATATATATATATATATATATATATATATATATATATATATATATATATATATATATATATATATATATATATATATATATATATATATATATACATGTATAATAATATGACACAGTCACCTCATTGCCAAACACAAGGAGGAGGTTACTGATAAACAATTTAGTAAAGAATAAAAGAACACAAAGATTATTCTTTATCCTATTAGATTTTAAAATTATTTAATTCAGATTGCAGAAAAGCTTGATTCTACAAAATATCTTCTGAAACAACAAGTTCTTTTTAAAACCTTAGCTAAAATTGTGCTTTTCTTTAAAGTCTTGAAGTAGCGAATCTTGTCTTTGTTTATCTGACTGGTACCTCTTTTATCAATGATATTATAACGTTTAAGCATGTTAGTTCCTATAACTGTCCCACTACATTGCTAAATCCCACTACATTGCTAAACAAAATATTTTGTTTTGACTTAGTAGATATGTTTTTGGTACCTCTTATTCTACAATTAGTTTTAGTTTTAATATGTAGGTTAAATCATTATATTTCAACCAATTTGAAGAAAACTTTGTGGGTCACCATCTCTGATTTTCCTCATTTTTACATATTGTTATATGCATTACGTAGATAAGTTAAATTTTAAATTTCAGACTTCCAAGTACAATGGTTAAGAAATTATAGCCTTAGAAACATGACACAGTGGCCCCCCGCGATTTACAAATGTTCAAAACAGCTGTATAACTTTTTTCTCATTTTCAACAAGTGTCTTTTTTTCTAGTACTATTTTCTAGTTCTCTTTCTAATTTTTTCTAGAACTATTTTCTGGATAGTTTTCTCTTTAAAAAAGTGGTTTTTATTAACTTGTATTAAATTAGAGAAAAAGTATGACCTCAACTTTGGAAAAAATCCTAAAATTGCTAAAATATGCCAAAATGAAGCTAACTGCAGCATTTTTCTATTCATCCACAAGACTTTACAGATAACTTTTTTTATTAGCTACTACTGTCTGCAATTAATGGGCAAAATATAGGCAGCTTGTTGCAGTTTAGAACTCAAATATATCTAAAAGCAAAATGTCCATTCGCCTAAAAAGTCCAATTTTCAACCATTTTGAGATGCTTATAAATTTTTTTAACACTTTGTTTTGATCTAAGATAAACAACATAAGACCATTAGATCCAACTATTTGAAAATACAAACATTATAACTTGTCAAATTCAAACCAAAAATGCCAGCATTTTAAAATACCCTATTTTTCAATTGTTGGCGGTTGAATGTGTTACTAGAAACCAGTGCCCCTTTAATCTGCCTACTGGACTATGTGAAGGGCGCAACTAATTATAATTCATTTCTTAATAAAAAGAAAGATATGGTTGGTTGCCCTCTCCTTGATCTGGTCTTTAAAGTAGATAGGGGCACACAGGGCGGATGCAGAAAATTATTTGGGTACATCTGATTTTTTTTTAAAAACCTCTAACCCCCATCCCCCTTTAAGAGTGGATGGGGAGGGATTGCAAAAATCAACCAATTAGCCCATATTACATATTTTATATATATATATATATATATATATATATATATATATACACATGCACACACAGAGTGTTAAATGAAAAATTTTTGTCAAGTGGTTTTCTACTTATTTATTATTGCACTGTTCTTTTAAGAACATTGAAACACTCTTTATTTTTTATATATATACAAACAATTTTAAAATACATTTTAAAATTGTTTGTATATATATGTGTGTGTGTATATATATATATACATATATATATATATATATATATATATATATATATATATATATATATATATATATATATATATATATATATATATATATATATATATATATATATATATAAGTTAATCTATTTAGAACCTTTCTGCATTTAATATATATAATCTTCACAAAATACGCAAGGTTTTCGCTGGGGTACTTTACTTTTAGATGGTTTAAAATTATACTTATTTATTATTTACAAATCTATTATTAAAAATTGTATTTTCAAATTACCATTATTAAAATAAATTACACATTGCAAAATTTTATATATATTGTAACAAATATATTATAAAATAACACAAACTTTAATAAAATATTTTTATATTACAATATGCAATTTTAAATTATATAAAGTAGTATTTATAGACTCATTCTTAATGCCACATGTTGTGAAAGAAAAGTAAATTTCAAAAGCTTCATTTTATTGAATCTTGCTGATAAATAAATGAAATTCGAAAAAAAATCAATTCAAAAAACTAAAAGCATTTGCCAATTTTTTTTCAGGCGTCAAAATGAATAATATGTCCACTCATATTCACATTAAGTTAATGGAAAAGTAGCAAGTAAATTTTTAATGTTTTCACAAGCAGGATAATTTATCAATTTTAACAACTTAGTAATATTAAGATGGATATCACCTTTTTAAATTTAACCAAAAAGCTTTGCATAAACAAAGCTCACAAGGTTAAAGCATGGTATATCAGTAAATCTGTTCCATAAAAGTCACTAAAAGATATGATGAAGCCCTTCTAGTGTCACAAAAAATTGAACTTCTAAAATCATTTTTGTAGGAACTAGCACAAAGTTCTTAAAAAGTATCCAAAACCGAAGTAAACTTTTTCCATCCAAGTGTTCTGCAAAGACGTTTTAATTATTCTTTTAACAGCCAACAGAACACTACTTTCAATATGCTCCCCTAAAATTTGTTGTCTGTTAGGTAAAAGTTTAAAAAGTATGATACCTCATTCAAGTGTGCCAAAAGATACTTATTGCACTTTGTACGAGGCACAAATAGCTAAATTAAATCTGTGACTGTTGCAATGAGCATATGCAGCTTTTTCATTCAGATTTAAAATAAAAGATGACAAACCTTTAGTGTGACCATCGATTGCTCCAGCACCATCATATCAATGTCCTCTGCAATTTATGATATATAAAGAAGAATCTGAAATACTTTTTAACAAAATATTAATCCTTAACTAGTAACACCATTTATACTATCTAAAAAACTGATAAATTCTCTTATTTGAATCAACAAACCATATAATTAATAATAGTTGTTCTTTACTTTAACTGTCAGAAGCTTCATCAGCAAAAATAGAAAAAAGTTTAAAATTTTTTCTATTATTTTTTTATTAATAACTTCTCTAAAACACTTTTTTACCTGATGATATGGTGGTCTTAGAGATGTAAGAAGCATTTTTTTTTTTTTTTGATAAGAAAAAAGTTGATCTAAGTTGATCTTGAAGAATTTTATCACCAGCTTTAACATGAAAATGTTGCAAACACTTGATTTTTTATGAAAACTAAATACTTTACAAGAGTTGACAAGACTCGTATCTTTATAAGAAATTATATTTTTCTGTAATATTCCTTTCAAAGAGATTAATTTTGTTTTGTCATTTTGTTGCATGATGTTTTCAACTTTATGATTAAGTGACATTTTAGACTTACACTTCTAACATCTGACATTCAAATATCATAATAAACCTTATATATTTCAGTTTGTAAGTGTTGGGGTACGTCCAACTGTTTATTTATAAATAAAATCAATTACTTATATTTTAAATTTTTTTTTTTTTGCTAATTCACCTGCTCAAGGCTGAGAAGGCCACTAAAGACGAAGAGGCTACTTATTTGTGGTATAACCCTCTCTTAACTCTATAGCTCTGAAACATGAACCTTGACGAACAAGGCTGCTGTGCGGAGAAACGAGTTGAGCTCGTTACTACCAGAGTTGTGGTGAGGATCGAATTCGGAACCTCTCACTTATGAAGCAAGTGCTCTAACACTACACTACATCATTAATATTGAAAACTAAACTAAATAAAAGGATAAATTAAGGATAAAATAAAATAAACTAATGGATAAAATAAAATAAAGGATAAAATAAAATAAAGGATAAAATAAAATAAAGGATAAAATAAATAAAAGGATAAATAAAGAAAAAAAATAATGTTAGGTCCATTGTTTTATTTTGTTATGTATTAGTTATTAAAACATATTTCACCTCCTGATTATCGCAAAACAAAGGATTATGAGTACGATTTTACTTAAAATGTACTTTGGATCCAAAAATTGTTATAAGTAAAGAAAGTAGTTCTATGTAGGTGATCAGTGGCCTGCGTGTGGTCTGGATCCTCAACCACCACCACTATCTAAGGTGGGGGTGAAGGAAGGTGAAGGGGTAGGTTTGAGGTGGCACCAATCAAGGAAGGGAGGGGGAAACTTTTAGTAATTTAATTAACTTTTGTTAATGTAATAACCATAACATTGTATATTAGCTGGAAAATCTGGCACACATAGTCAATGTTAGTTACTATTGAAATTCGAATCTTACAGTAAAAGCTTGAAAAAATGCAATTAAGACTAATGGGTTTAACTGTATATTCATCAGAAAATGAATCATAAATCATTTAAGGTTGAGGAGGTCATAATTTTTCTCTGATTTAATACAAGTTAATAAAAACCGCTTTATTAAAGAAAAAACTATCCAGAAAATAGTTCTAGAAAAAATGAGACACTTTTTGAAAGTGAGAAAAAAGTTATACAGCTCTAAAGTAGTCGGTTTGACCATTTGTAAATTGAGGGGGACCACAGTGTCATGTTTCTAAGGCTATAGTTTCTGAACCGTTATACTTGGAAGTCTGAAATTTCAAATTTAATCTACATAATGCACATAACAATATGTAAAAATCAGAAAAATCAGAGATGGTGACCTACAGACCATTGGTTGAAATATAGTGATTTGATCCATGCCTAAGTTGTATCATGTGCAGTGTTTATTGTATTTGCTTGCTGTTAAATCTGCATGCTGTTTAACACTTTATATACAAGTTCGTAGATTTTATATTGCAAAAGATAAGCTGAAAGCTTTCAAGATTTAATAAAGTCAAACTGTTTCTAGTCGCTAGTTTTTTGTTTTTTTTTTGTTTTATTTATACTTTTTTTTTTATATTTTGGTGTTTCTGCCACTAGTTTTTTTTTTTTTTTCTCATTTTATTTTAGTTTCTTTTTTTTTTTTGTTTTTTTTCTATAGATTTTTTTATACATTTTCCTGATGTTTTTGTGACTTTTTCTTTTTATTATGTTTGTTTTTTGGTGTCATTTTTTGATGTTTCTGATGTCATCTTTTTTAGTCACATATTTATAAAAAATTTAATCAATCGTTTTATAATTTTTACCCTCAAACAAGAATTTTAATTTTGAATATCTATTGCTAACTTGGTTTATTTTATTATTATTGCTAACTTGGTATATTTTATTATTATTGCTAGCTTGGTATATTTTATTATTATTGCTAACTTGGTTTATTTATTATTCATTTCACTCTTTTTATATGATTTATAGTTGTTTTTAATTTATCTTATAAAATATAGATAAAAAGCAATAAAATAATAATAAAATAATGATGAATAATTCTGAATATTAAATTTTAAAGTTAAAAACATTTTTGAATGCCTAGAAACTAAAAATAAATATCACATAATAATCTGTGATAGTTACAGTTTTTTGGTAAAATAAAAATATTCATTTTTTGCATATAAGATTTCACCCTTCATCATTAATAAACATGAAGATTTATTTATCAATTAATGACCATTCATTGATGGTTAATTAAAACCATGAAAGAATGGCCATAATTTGATCGTAACATAATTTTAAAAAAATTTTGAAACATTTATTTTTGATTTTAAAATATAATTTAAATGTAGTTAGCTATTTTATGTTTTAAATAAAAATTTTTTTTTACGCTTTTAATAATATTTCAGATAGAATGACTTATTGTTGGGTAGATAGCAATCCTGATTGTGCAGTTTGTTTACAACAATGTTTGCAACCAGTTCAACTACCTTGTAAACATATTTTCTGCTTTTTGTGCCTAAAAGGCTTTGCTTACAGGAGCAAAAAGTGTGCTTTGTGTCGAAGTGTAATAGAATTAGAATACTTCAACAACCCTATTATTGTGAGTTTTTTGTGTTGTTATTTTTTTACATTAATGCCTCCTTCAACTTTTACTAAATTATGTGTTTCTTAAATTTTTTCGACTTTTTACAATTAACTCTTTAGCCTTAACTATTTTGCACTTAAAAATTTCACATTTATGTGTTTACTTATAGATTAAAGTTCGAGAAAAAGAGGATGTCAGCTCTAGTACGTCTAATAAAGTTAGTGTAAGTTTGTCAACACCATCAATTGCATATAATTGGTTTTATGAAGGGCGCAATGGTTGGTGGCAATATGATGAGCGTGCATCATTAATTCTAGAGAAAGCATTTTCTAACAGCAAAAAAAATTGTGAGATACTAATAGCTGGTTTTCTTTATGTTGTAGACTTTGAACGAATGGTTCAATATCGCAAAGATAACTTAGCTCGATTGCGCAAAGTTAAGCGAGACTCCGACAGTGCTGATCTTAAAGGAGTAGCAGGAATAAAGCTCCAGAAAGAAATCGAAAACAAACCTGATTCAAAAAATGTCATAAACAAAAAGGAACTTTTAACAAATACTTCTGACAATGAGCTTAATATTCAAGAGACTTTAGCTACAGAAAGACCCTTTATAAATCTTGCATCAGATTTATCCCAGAATAGTAGCGGTGTAAATGAAGTGTTATATGGTATTCAGCAAGTTACTTTAAAAGATTAACTTAAAATACAAAATGTTGAAACATTTCAATTGCCAGAAAAGATGAAATTAGTGTTACAATACCAATTTATCAAAAAAAGATTTTTTTACTAAGCGGAGAATATATCTATTTATTATAAAATTATTTTTTGTTTGTCTTGTTTATTTTTTAAAAATTTTAAATTTGTGATTGTTAAAAATAAAAATTTCTTTAAGTTAAGTTAATGTTTTTTTTCTCCAATTGTTTAGTTTTGTTTGCTAACACAGTTTTACTATGGACTTAAATCATATTTTTCTATGTTATGGACTTATATCATATTTTACTATGATAGGATATCAATCTACGTTTGATGTTAATTTTTTCACATTAAAATGGTTTTTAAGCACAAAATAGTCACTTAATAGGATTTTTGCAGTAGCGTAGGCAGGATTTTTTGATGTTACAGATATGACACTTTCAGACATTGCGCTAACTCCATTTTTTTGAAAAATATTAATATCGTCTAAAAAAATCTATATCAACCCATATGAAATGCGGTAGTTAATCAACCCATATGAAATGCGTTTGTTGTGAATTGTGGTAGAGCGCTCGCTTCATAAGCGAGAGGTTCCGAGTTCGATCCCCACCACGCCCCTGTTAGTACCGCACTCAACTTGTTTCGTCGAAGTTCGTGTTTTGGAGTTATAGAGTTGAGAGAGGGTTATTACTACAATTAAGTAGTCTCCTCGTCTGAAGAGGCCTTCTCGGCCTTGGGGAGGTGGTGGGGATTTGGGCCATCTCGACCTAGGGACGGGAGTTGAATTAACAATAAAAAAAAAATTGACTCAAACATAAATTATGCTTATGAGTTTTTTTTTTTTTTTTTCAACATTTGTAGTACATTTAATTTCATCGACAGGTTTTACTTTTCATATAATAATTTTTTAAAGTTCAAAAATTATGAACATGAGACGTTTTCACCCTCCCCAAAATAAGGAAGGTGTATATTTTACATGTTCATAACTTTGAAAGTTAAAAGGTTTTGATGAAATTTAAAATCTGTCGATGAAATTAAAGTTTTAGAATATTACAGCAAAACAATTTTAACATCTCATTGCTCTCATATTATGTGGCATTTTCGTTCCCAGGCTCTAATCGTCGCGAATATTTTTAAACCATTCTAATTTGATATAAATATACTTTACATAATATAACATACTTGATATAAACATACTTTAACGTTTGCACGATGTATGAAAGTGTTATAACTGAAGCATAAAAACATTTTGCCGATGGAACTATTTATTAGACTAGATTTAACCGCTGCTATCATAGTGAAATATATAGTTGCGTTCAGGGTTACACAGAGAGGTATGTGGAAGTTTCTCCTAGGCTTCACATTAAAAATAGAGCATTCAAAGTCAAAAATGTCAGAATAAAGTGTCATTTTGCGACTTAATCACTAAATCTCGCTCTATGACAACTACCGCCAAGTATACGATACTGTTTGAAATGATTACAATTATTCGATGAGTTGTCAGTCAATCTAAAAGCTTATAATATATAACCAATGTTTAAAATTGAAGTTTATACAAAATACATAGGTATGCAATATAATAACACCAAATGTATTCGCATTGTAGTAATTTTAAATATAATATGAAATTTCGATATACTTTTTTAAATACATACTTTTATTTATGCCGTCATTTTAAAGGAACATTTATTCCGTTTTATTAATTTTATTGTATTTTGTTTAATTAATTTCTAAGGTTTTGGGGTTTCCTTTTTATGTTTTTTTTTTCTTTTTTATATTTTTTTTAGGGTTTCTTTTTTATGTTTTTTTTAGGGTTTCTTTTTTATGTTTTTTTTTAGGGTTTCTATTTTATGTTTTTTTTTAGGGTTTCTTTTTTATGTTTTTTTTAGGGTTTCTTTTTTATGTTTTTTTTTAGGGTTTCTTTTTTATATTTTTATTTTTTATTTTTTATTTTTTTAATTTTTTATTTTTTATGTTTTTTTTTAGGGTTTCTTTTTTATGTTTTTCTTTTTTCTTTTTTCTTTTTTATGTTTTTTTTTTCTTTTTTCTTTTTTATGTTTTTTTTTAGGGTTTCTTTTTTATGTTTTTTTTTTTCTTTTTTCTTTTTTATATTTTTTTTAGGGTTTCTTTTTTATGTTTTTCTTTTTCTTTTTTCTTTTTTATGTTTTTTTTTTTTTTTTGTTTTTTATGTTTTTTTTTAGGGTTTCTTTTTTATGTTTTTCTTTTTTCTTTTTTCTTTTTTATGTTTTTTTTTTCTTTTTTCTTTTTTATGTTTTTTTTAGGGTTTCTTTTTTATGTTTTTTTTTTCTTTTTTCTTTTTTATATTTTTTTTAGGGTTTCTTTTTTATGTTTTTCTTTTTCTTTTTTCTTTTTTATTTTTTTTTTTTATTTTTTCTTTTTTATGTTTTTTTTTAGGGTTTCTTTTTTATGTTTTTCTTTTTTTTTTTTTTATGTTTTACGCAGGCAAAGTATAACAATCATTATAACAAAAAAAAATTTCAAAATCAAAAAATTTTTTTTTAATTTTTTAAACATTATTTGAGTTTGTGAAAACTTGTAAACACTATAGAATTATAATTTATATTTATTGGATCTAAAAAGAAATAGAAAGGAAACAGAGAGTTTAAAATTGTGTGGAGTAAAATCGAGTTTTTATTGCGTACAATAATAATGCAAAAACACAGAGAAAAATTCTATTAAGTTATGCTTTAAATTTTTTATGAGAAGATATAAAAACGTAAATATGGAAAATCGTCGTAAAACTTTTTGTTTATAAGGAGTAAAGCTGGATAATTATTATTTATTTTTTGGCAATTTTAATTATATATCTTTATTTATGTTTGTTATTTATTTATCGCTCGTATATAACAGAGAATTAGAAATTTTACAGCATTCCTATGGGAAATTTTACAGCATTCCAATATAAAATGTAAAATCATTATAAAAGTTTTTAAACGTGCACAAAAGTGTTTCAGAATCATTGCTTTAGTTTTTTATGTTTATTTTTTCAATGTTGATTATTTAGTTGCTTCTTAGATTACCTAATTGTGATCATTAATAAATTGCATTGTTATTGTTGACAAAGATTTAAACTATAATGGGTTCCAAAGCTATAATAGAAGCTGATCGAATTCTTTACCTTGTTGATGTAACGTTATCTTATTCTGCTGAGCCAGTTTGTTATGAAAACAAGAAAAGTTCTTTTTATAATAATGTAAGTCTGATGAATCGATCCGAAAATCAGGTTATTAGTGACGAGGATTTGTTTTTTTCAAGTTGTCAAAGTGAGGATAAAAAAAAGAGTCACAGTAAAAAAGACTTCAATGTGACGCAACAACAGAATCATAATAGTCATGATTCTTTAGTTTTAGATAAAAAAACAATGGTCAATTATAAAATACCTCATATGTTTCATTACAATATACGGACTAAACAAATGTTTGAAAACAAACTACAAACCAAACATCCAGAATTAAAGAGAAAACAAAAAATAAACAAAGAAAGCAGTATAAACAGTATTATGAAAAAAAATAGTTGTATTGATAGAAATAAATATTTAAAAAATAATATGTTTAATTCTTTTGATTCACTAAAATTGTTTATGCTTGGAAACGAGGCAAATTTTTACAAAAATGTGATAAAGCGATGTCGAATTATTTTGCAAGAACCGATTACTTTAAAGGTTCGTCAACAAGTCCAAAAAATTTATTTAAACGCTCTAGAACTTTACGTCAAGTCAAGGAATAAACTGCCCTTATCAAGTAACGATACACGTGAAAGCGAGAAAAAAAAGAGATTTTCTGTGTGTGACGTAAAAATTATATGCAGCGTTAAAAAAATTGCCGAGAAATTAAAAGTCTATTGCACGTCGTCTATATTATCAAATATTCATTTTATGAACGTGAAAATGCTCTTGGAAAAAATAACTTTCTTTAAATTTAATTTGAAATCAAAAAAAAAAGTTCTTAAACAATACTTACTTGAATTCTCATCTCTACCGCCTACAATGGAATACTCGCTGCTACCACATGTTATTATTACAAAATGTTATTTGGACATTTTACATTCGTTGCGCCTTTTTCAGAAATGTGAATCATTATTAGCATATGAATTAAAGCAACGAAATTTGAAAGCATATACAATTATGAAGAATACTCTAATAACTAATCAAAGTTCATCATCAGATAATAATATTTATTCAAAAACCATGTCAAACATTTTGTTTTCTCGTTATTTGTCGAAAGATCTCCTAAATAATGAAAATATCCAACAAAAACGTGAGTTTTTTCTGCAAAATGATGACAAAACCAATAGTTCTCTGAAAACTTCTACTGCATCTGTTAGCGTAAGATTATTTTTTTAAAAGCTTTTTATTTAATGTCTGTGCTGGTGCACTGGTGTACGGGTTAAGCAAGAAGCTCAAAAAAGTTCTTTAAATTTTATTATAAATTTATAATTCTAATACCTCATTGTATGTTTGAAACTGGAGAGCGATATATACTTCTTTAAACTGAATTAAGTTTAATATTTTAAAGTATTTTCAGCGTGTAAGTTAACCGGTGTTACAGACTTTCCCAAAATTATTTGTATTTTAAGTATTTTTAGTGTGTTTTAATAAATAAAGTTTTAGCGATTTCACATTTCGCGCCCTCATTGATAACTACAGTATGTGTTTTAATTTTTATCGATAACTCTTCAAATTTGAATAAAAAACAAAACTGTTGAACTGGAGTTAAAATTTAGAATTCAATGTCATACCCGTACTAGAGTGCTACCGTCCATACCTATATAAAATGTTTTTATTTTTAAACAACATTAGTTAACTAATTTATATGATTGAGTATTAATTTGAGACTTTTTTTAGATACCTTTATTGTTAAAGCACTTAAAGAATGATATTGCAACACAAGTAAAATTATCTTCCAAGAAAATCCAAAAAAACTTTCGGATTACAGAGTGCAGCAATCAAAATGATTTGTGTAATGACAGAAAACTACTTAGTCCGATAAATGAAACTTTGAATGAAAAGAAAAACAATGAAATTGATAATATAAGAGATTGCATTAGGTTACACGGTGGGCAAAAGTATGACGTAGTTCCAAAGTTTTTTGTCAAAACAAAAGAAAACCATAAACAATCACCTGAAAAAAATGATACATTGTTAAAAGATGAAGATGTTGATTTAGTAATTAAAACAGGAATGTCAATTGATGAATACTCTGATAACCATATTGGATATCAGCAATCACAATGTAACTCCGACGTTTCACAATGTAACTTCGGCAAATATAATACGCTGTGTATTTCAAATGTTAAAACTAATAACAGTCGCCAAAGGTCAACCTATTTATCTGAAAGTCTTAAAAACGAAGAAACTTCTTTTTGCAACGCAAACCCTCCTATTTATTTAAAAAAAGAAAGTGCCAACCTTAGTACTAGTGCCAACCTTAATACTAGTGCCAATCTTAATAATACTAGTATTAATAATAATCACCAAAACTGCTTTAAAACAAATATTAAAAAGAAACCTACATTGGTAAGTGAGTCGATTGCAAGTAGTTTTAATAGCCAACTTCAATGCAAGCAAGATTCTGATATATTGAGTAATGAAAAATCATTTAACAATCAAGCCATTCTTTCTGAATTTTTAGAAAACGATAAAAATACTGAGATTGAAAATCTATCATATGAAGAAGAATCTTTTCGGCAAAGAGTTCTTCAAATTGATAATCTTCGAGAAAAATTGGAATCATTACAAAAAGAGGCAGATTTTAATGTTTATACTTATGATTCCACTGAAACTTATTCAAAAACAGATCGTGTTACCTTAAAATTACCTCTGAAATCTTTTATAGTCTTATGCAACTCTGTTCCGAGCCCCAATAACATTAATTTATATCTTCAAAGTAAGAAAGATGATCAAAATTTTGATAACAACTTAATTACCGATAGTTTAATTAATGAGTACAAAACCGAAAATAATACTGATAATAACAAAAGTATTATAACTAACATGAACAGAAAATTAAAAAAAAGAGAAAAATCAATAAACAACAGTATATCATCCAAAGAAAAAGATGAAGAAAAAGATGTAAGTTGTAAAGAAGAAAATTCTTTTTTTTTAAATAACAATCAAACAATAACAAACAAGAAAGATATTAAAACAAAAAGTTTTTCCATTAAAGATACCCAGAAAAAACAGGAAAAAACAAACAGTTTAGGTATTAATTCGGCAGAAATTTCACCCTTAATTTCAACTTTTGTTTCATCTTTTGTTTCATCCATTGTTTTGTCAGCCGCTTCGTCCGTCTTTTTCTGCAATAAAAACTGCCTGGATAATAAAGAAGATACAATAAACTTAAGAAATGAAAATGATGAAATATATAAGGAAGATTGGTTTCCGAAATCCCCTCAAAATCTATCTGGTCTTTATATTGAAAAAAAACAGGTTGACGAAATAAAATGCACTTTGTCAGAGATCACCAATAATGGTTTGTTAGAGTCATCAACATCAAAGGAATGCGAAATATTTTTAGATAAAAAACAACAACAACCTAAACAAGAGTTTAAAACTCAATCAAGTTTTTCTAGTATATCAGGCGAGGAATCATGCATAGAATTGCGAAGTGTGAAGAACTACGAATCGTGCAAAGAATTATGCGAAGAAAAAGTAAAACTTAATTTTAGTCAAAACGAAAATAGAGAAGAAAGTGACGACAATTTAAGTAAGAGTCAAAACAAAAATAAAGAAAAAAACAACAGCATTTTGAAGAAAAGTCTAAACAAAAAAAAAAAAGATTGTGACGATAATTTAAAAAGTGATAACTTTAAATTAAGGGAAGAAAAAGTAGAAATATCTAAATGTATAGAAGAAAACGGAAAGAAAAATACTTTAACTCAATTTGAAATTATCAATAAAAAACAAAGTATTGAACAAGAAAAAAATTTATTTCAATTTGAAAACGAAATAACAGAAACATTTTCTAATCGCGATGAATTTAATGCAGTTAAGCAAGATATTTTTAAAAATAAAGTATCAAATATTCTCAAAAAACTTCGAATTGTCAAAAAAGCAGCAACCAAGTGGAAAAAAAAAATTAAAAATAAAGTCAGCAGTGAAGAAACATTTTCATCTTCGTTTCAAGTTTCTAAATTTAGGTACGACAATAACACTCTAGTTCCAGATTCCTTGTTAAAGGTAACGCGTCCGCGTGTTATTGACAACACTATATTAAATAATGAATCGTACAAAAAAAGTGTTGATCTACTAAATAGTGAATCGTACAAAAAAGATGCAATAAATAGCGAATCATGCAAAGAAGATACACAAAATACAGATTTTTGTACAATAATATTTGATTCTATAGAATCAAATCTTAAATCATCAACGCTTAAAGAGTGGTCAAAAGAAATAGAATCGGGTTTAGGGATTTTTTCTTGCAAAACGAGTTCAAGTTTAATTGCGTACACAGACACTTATGCTAGCATAGAAAATACCAATTACACAGTGTCAAATAATGTAATTAACGATAATAACGTGTCAAATAACGTAATTCCTAATAAAAGTTTAGATGAAAGATTGCAAGAACATGCTCTAAAAAATTTTCTTGGAGACTTTGAAAATACTGATAATAAAACATGCGCCTTTGATGATATTAAAAAAGAAAACTTAGATCATACTATGCCAGAATTCATTCACCATAAAGAAACAAGTCTAAAAAAAACAAATTTAAGCAGACAAAATAGTTTTTCAAACTGCAATGATGCTTTTGTGGCAAAAAAGCAGTCAAATCAGTCATCCGGACTAAAAGACTCTTTAAAAAACTTGAAAACTACTACTAATGAAGTATTGTCGGATAAATACTTTAATTATGAAGCACCCTGGATGTCAAAACTTGATAATTTTATGGAAGATTCTAAGGATTCTCCTAAAATTATATCTTTTGAAAAGCCTTGGCAAATGTTTAATCAGGAATCTTTAAATAAGCCATGGCAGATTTTTAAGGATGATTATTTGGAGGGAGCTTGCAAGACCTTTAATGATGAAAGCGACGTTTTAAATGATGAGTTTAAAAATCCACAAAGAAATATAATAAACAAGTTAAATTCAAAGGAAAAAGAGATATCGGACCCTGCAACCCATAGTTACTTTTTAGAAAACATAAACTCTAAGTATGTACAAAATTTTGTGAAAAACGTAATTGCAAACTCTTTGAAACAGGCATTTGATAATGTACCCGATAATTCTTATTTAAATTCTTCAGAACAAGAATCGACAGGTTTTATTAACAATATTTTTGAATCGTATGTTACAAATAAAAATGCAACAATAGCAGCAACAACAACAACAGCAGCAACAACAACATCAACAACAAGGTAAATTGAAAGGTCATTTTTAAGTCAATACCATGGGCTATTTTTTTGTTGTTGTTAAATGTCTTTCAATGAGTTTTAAACGAGTTATGCAAAAATAAAAGTTTGATTTGCAGGTTATAAATATTTCAAAATAAACTCGTTTAAAACGTGTTTGTTTTCTAAAAAACGCGTTTTAAACAAAATTAAATTAATTTGCAGATTATAAAAGTTTAAAATTAACTCGTTTTAAACGTGTTCGTTTTTAAAAAAACGCGTTTTAAACAAAATTGTTTTTAAAACGTGTTTCAAACGTGTTAGGCTATAAATTCTTTAGCTGGTACAATTTTAAAACTCAAATTTTTTTTTAACTGAACAAAATTTTGTTTTAAACTTTTTAAATACAAAAATTTATTTCATAGCATCGATAAAATGGTGGGAATTGAACTATCTGCTACAGGTCAACACATCACAGAAAATGAAGACAAACCTCAACTAAATATTACGGAAAAAAACCAAGTGTTTGAAATTGAAAAATTTCTAAGGAAAGAAATTTTTGATCCAATTCTAAGAGCTGAAGCAAAAAGCAACAAGTCTGATGTATTTGTTCCATCAAGTCAAGGTAATCGAGTCGAAACCAAAAAGCCAAGATTATCAAGTAAAGATAATGGTAGCTTAAATGCTTCCGACGAGTCAGACACCATTGGTGCAGCATTGCAAAAGAATATACACTTTAAAGCAGCTGACATATGTAGCTCTTTAGACTCTAAAGCCGCTAGTGGTGAGATAGAAACTTGTCATGGTGATGTAAAAAAAATCGTTCTCATTGTCAAAAACAATCTTTACGAAAATCTTATTTTACCCGATTTTATTATTGCATCCAAACCTGAAAAAAAGATCTTTTCTGAACTTGATCAAGAAACGTCATCTTCACAAAAAACATTTGTTTTATTAAATAATGAAGAGGATTGTGATGACTTTAATCGTGACTTTAATGGCGTTAAAGATAAATCAAAATGTAAAGGTTTATTGATATATAAAGATTTATTGAAGCCAATTGATATTGAACCGATTAAAACTTTTTCAAAAACAAACAACATTGTTGGTTTATTAAAAGAAACTTTTAATGAAAATTTATCAAGCAACTTTGTTAATCACAAAACAAGTGAATTTGAAAAAAATTATCCAGCGCAAAATTCAATGACTAAAAAATCAATAATAATAGCAAACAACGATTATTTAAACTCTTATGATAATCTAGGTTATGACGTTGAAGAAAAAACAGTTTCACCTGCACCAAAATCTATGAAATCAGAAGATCTTTTTTGTACAAGCAGCTGTTTTCCAAACATAAACAGTTATCAAAAAAACTTTTTCGAAGTTCCTTTAACGTCAAATGATTCTCCAACGAGTAGCTTCCCGACATACAACTTTCTGACAAATGATTTGCCCATGAATGTTTTAGCAAAAAGAAACCCGCAAAATCGTGAGGAAGCTATTGAGTTTAGCCTATTGTTTACAGAAGAAACTGAAGTCAATGAGCTCAATGAACAAATTAACCTTGTAAAAAAACAGTTTCACACCGATTTTTCATCTAGTTTTAAAGTTAAGAATAAAAAAGTTGATGAAAATTTATCTTTGAATGCTAAGCTTGTTCGATCAGAAAGTTTAGAAAATGAATTCAAAAAAAGTCATGAAAATCAACGCAGAATTATGGAGAATCAAAAACCCACTCTTTCGGAAAAATTTTTAAATAGAAATGGATTTGAAGCATTAAAAAAAACGTTACATAATACATTGGAAGACAAAAAAGAAGTAAATAAAGGTTCTAATAATGAAAGCAATGAAAAGATATTAAAAACAAGTAACACTAAACAAAAATCCGAAGTAAAAAATAATAACAACTATTGTTTATCAAAAGTTTTTTCTCAAATAATCACTCCGTCTGATTCTTTAGAAAAGTTTTCAACTTGCGTGATAATAGACAACGGATCAGGATCAGTTAAATGCGGTCTTTCTAGTTTTGACTCTCCATTAGTTATTCCGTCACTTGTTGGAAGATCTAATTATACGGTACGAACCAAAAACCAATACATCATTTTTTTAGGAAAAAATTTATCTGAAACCAAATTTGACGCAACCACTCAAAAACTGGTTCTTGGAAATACTTAAAGTAGCGTCATTTTTTTAGGTATTTTATTTGTTTTTAGAAAGTTTTACCAGGTGATTTAAAATCAGAATGGATCGGAAACGATGCTCAGCTACATAGAGGAATATTAAAGCTATCGCATCCTATAGAGAGAGGAGTAATTAAAGACTGGATTGATATGGAAAAGGTAATTACCGCAAAATTTAAAAATAAAAGTAAAAAAATTAAACAAACAAAAAATGTTTTTATTATAACATAAATTTTTGTTTTGTTTATGTACTAAGGTTTGGGAGTATGCATTCAAAGTCGGTGGTATTTTTCCGGAAGAACACCCCATCTTTATTTGTAATGCACCAACCATATCTAAAAAACAACAAGAATGTATTATGGAATTAATGTTGGAAAAGTACCAATCGCCAGCTTTTTATATAGCGCCACAAGCTGTAATGTGTTTGTATGGTTGCGGAAGAATCTCAGGTAAGTAACAGATATTCGCTTAGTACATTCAATTACGTTAAATTATTAATGACATTACAACACTCTGTTGCTAATTGCATCTAGACCGTATGGTTAAAACCAAGTGTAGTTTCAATCCTAACTTTTTCAGTTCTAACTGCCTGTAGGTTGTTAATTCTCTGAGATTCTAATGAGTAGTTAATGGCTCTGCTGCTATCAATAAAATGATTTAAAACGTAGTCAAATTTAGTTGTCTTTTTTCACGTCCTAAACTTTCGAAGTGAAAATCTGCAATAATAAATTACAATAATAATAAAAAAAACATTCTAAACTATTTTAGTAATTTAATTTTGTGGGTACTTATAAAAATATTTTTTTGCTTCTTTGGTGGTCTTGTCTGCTTCTTTATGCTAGTTTCCATTATTACCATAGTAGCCATTATTTTCTGGAAAAAATCTTTTTCATGTTAGTTCTTTATAAAAATGTCGTGAAAGAATTCGGTAGAATTGAACACCCGACAAAAAAAAATTAAAGCAAAACATGTCTAAAAATGGTCTTTTAGACAAGGTTGAAAAAGAAAATATAATTGTTAAGTTATTTTTATTTTAAAAGTTTATTTTTGACTTTGCCTTCAATTTTCAAGTATTATGGTTTTGTGGAAAAGCAAAGTTTCAAAACATGATCTAAAAATGAAGCTTAAGAATTGAAATTTTCAATTATTCATTACAAATAAAAGAATAACCCATAGGTTTTTTATGATGACCTAAAGTTTTTGCGATTGACTTTTTTAAATAGCACCTTTGCTCAAATATTTTGGTTAAAATCCAAAAAACTTTCATTAAAATCTGAAGAAGCCTTTTAGGGAAATAATTAAACGGTCAAATAGAGAAAATTTATCATCAGAACAAGTGTGCAAAGTTTCAAATTCATTTTAAAATTGTAACTTGAAAAATTTGGTTTTTAATTTTCTAGTTTTGTTTACTTATTTTTGGGTTTATTTCTGCCATTATGAATAAATAATGAATATTTTAAAATCATAGTTAAAACCGTCTTTTTCATAGAATCTTTATTTTCGTTTTTTTTCTGTGGTTTCCCCTTAACACTTGCTATCTTCCGTTAGTTTTAAAAATTTCTTAAAGAGAGATACAAAGACTTGTACAATGACTTTGTAAAAGGTAAACTGATATGTCTATTTTTTAATTTGAATTGTAAAACGTTTATAAAGTGAAAAAATTAAATGTAATTTATTTTATCACTATCTAAACGTTTTACATATATAAAACTTTAATACATTTATATAAATAAATATGAATATATCTATATTTGTATACATTTATAAAAACAAGATAAAATTAAAGTAATGGCAGGACCAAGTAGAAGACTTATCATCAAGCCTCTTTGATTCGCAATTTTACAATAAATTTTCACGCGAGATGAAAATTTAATTTTAGTAATATGTTTCTAAATAAAGTTTCTAAACAAAAACAAACAAATATACATTACGATCTCTTAAATGAGTATAACAAATCTATTTGCATTATAATAAAATAATAAATTGTATTCATTATGGTGCCGAAACAGAGAAAGGGTAACCAATCAGAATTGGAAAATTGAATTAATTCTGATATATTAAATTTTGATGATAATCCTAGTAAATTATTTTAGTCAAGTAACAATTTCCATAAAATTTTTTCGTTTACAATTTTCAGTAAAAAAGTCAAGTCCATAAGATCTCAAGAGACAAGTAAAAATGCAGTTAAAACGATTGGCAGATAAATTTAAAAAAGAAATACCTATTATATGAAAAAGGGATTTTTAAAAGATTATTTTTGTTTAGGAAAATATATTTTTTCTTTAAACTTTTTGCGTAAATAATTTTAACTGAAGCAATACCTACAATTTTTCCTCAATAGATAATAAACTTCAATTAATAGAAGATTGCAGTTCAGCGCGCTTTTGTTCTTGAGATTTTATCATATTAATTTTGTTTTCGGTTGTTCAACTTTTGGTTGTTTATGCACTATTCTCAATTATTCTTTTATTCTTGTTTATTTTTTAATAAATGGTTAAAAAATAAATAATATTTAAATTATATAGCTGTTTTCTTATATAAATATTTGAAAATGATTTATTTTATTTTGCCGACCATTTTAAGGAATATTCTAGATTTAGGCTAGGTGAATAAAAAAAAGCAATTGCATTTACTCAGTGATTTTGGAATAATTGCTCAGCTTTACGTGAATAAAAATTTGAGCAAAATTGCTCAAATTTTATCTTACATAAAGCTGAGTAACTTACTCCAAAAACGCCGAGTTCAGCTTAACCTAAATAAAAATTTAATGAAAATTGGTCAAACTTTTATTTACTTAAAGCTGAGCAATTACTGAGTATAAGCAATTGCATGTTTTATTCACCCGGCCTTTTATCTCAAAAATCGAACTTCAGTTTATTTAAATGAAAACATAAAAAAAAATCATTTACAATTGATAAAATATTGAAATCAATATAATATTCATTTTTCCAATTATAATAATTTATTTTTTAAATTTAATTCAAAATTCTTTTATAAATAAATTCGAGTAATTATTTTAAGATTAACTATTTTGCCAGCACCATCAGTTGAATCTCCACTTATTTACATCCAAAATATTCTTTATTAGCATTTCTTTTATAATGTTGTAAAAACCCATCGCATTATGAGCAAAAATAGAACAAGACAAATTGTTACAATAACGTGCTAGATTTTTATTGCAATAATTGTGGGCCAAACTGTATATTTGTTCTGAAAAATGATCGTGATCAATAACCAAATATACTTCATAACTAAATAAAAATTTTTTATCTTGAATCAAATCTTTTAATGTTTTTTTATTTTCAAATTTGTTATTAAAATAAAACAACATACAATAAAACCACAATCTGGCTGAGAAAAGTTGTAATCTGGAGTTGAGATGTAAAAACGTTGGCAATGACATTGGGATGTTAAGGCTCTTAGTTTATATGTTTGTGAATATGCTATTTACACACCTTGCTTTGGTAATTCATTAAATTTTGTTAGCAAAAATGCTCTTGGTTGTTGTAATGTAGCAGTTGGTTTTTTTGATATTGTGCAACTGATCTGCACATTCTTAAGTGCCTCCACTCATCGATGGACAGTCCTGTCAAAATCGCTAGCCAAAGACAAGACATAACTGCCTAAAAATCAGAAACACCTTAGTCAGCACATGCTGATGCAAAAAGCGCTTTGCGGAAGGGTCACAAGAATATTCAATCTAGATACAATTGCAACTGATGAACGTGCAAAAGGTAAAACTTGACAGAGGCGCTTGGACTAGAAAAACGTAATAGTATATTGAAAAATACTCTTTTGACTGTCTTTTGGGACACGATACTGCAAAAATTCAATAAAACAAATCTTTACAAAGTGCTACTTTAGATTTGAATAAAGCTGTTGGTTTGTTGCGTTCATTATTTGAGTATGTTCATTCATTGAGATGTTCAACAAAATTAGATAAATTTGAGAAATATGAAAAAAGAAATTGTTCAAATGTCAAGCATATAAAAAGAAGTCAAAAGAGCTAGTAAAAGAATGCAACAGCTCGATGATAATACTTCTGAAGAAGTTTTCCTGCTTGCAAAAGATGAACTTGGAGTTAATGTGATGATTGCTATTATCAATCAATTAATAGCAGCATTGGCTCACAAATTTGCCGCATATTCAGATCTGGCTAGCAGATTTGGATTCGCGAACAATTTACAAACATTGACTCGTATAGAAGTGATAAAACATTGTGATATTTTATCACTTCTATACGAGTTTGTGATTGCGGCACATTACTCCAATAACATTGAAGTCAGCTTGGGAAAAGAAATTGTTCAATTTCGGTCTTAAGTAGTTACACAAATGAGTTCTAATGATGCAAAAGCAAGCAAAGAGTTGTTGATGTACCACATTTTGCTCAATGATGGTTTGGTAGAAACTTTTCCGAATAATTCAGTAGCTGTTAGAACTCATCTCAGCCTAATTGTACCGGAGAAAGAGCTTTAAAATAAAAACCTGTACTAGAATTAATCAAGAGCGGCTCGATGTGCTTTTTTTGATGTGTATTGAAAGTGAGGTGACCAGATATCTCTCACTTGATGGCATTGTCGAGCAACTTGTCAGACAAAAATCCAGTATACATCACTTTAATTTTGAAATACACGACTGAATTATTAAATGCTACATGCCTATCAAATTATTGCCTATCGAATTATTAAATTGAATTATTAAAATCGAATTATTAAATGCTGCATGCCTTTGAAATACACGACTGAATTATTAAATGCTACATGCCTATCACTTTTTCTTTAGTCAAAATGGCCCTTAAATTATTTGTGCCTTTGGCCCCAGATACCCTTAATCCGCCTCTGATGGCGAAGAATAAACCAATAGCTTATTTTCGACAAATCGAGATTTACGAGAGTTTTTTATAGGTCGACAAATTTTAAAGCTTGATTAAACTGTAAATTTTTTAATTTTTATCATTGACTGATATATATTTTGTATATTTTAAGGCCTGTTTACACTGATTTATTTTTTGTTTTGAGATAATTTTTTTGTTGATAACAAGTACAAGTTAATAAACAGGAATGATTTGGGGGAGGGGGGAGGGGTTTATAAGCTTAATGTGGATAGAAAAATTTTTCGAAAATTAATAAACGTCTCCTCCTGTGTATCTTATTTGCGAACAAGAGTATTTTTTCATAATTAGAACTATTTCTTAAAATTTGAATGATCTACATTTTCATTTTCCGATGTAAAGTTTTAAAACTCTCTCATTTACTTATAAGGCTTAATATTCTTTTGCTAATCATTTTGATAAAATCAACTACACGTTTTAAATTTTACGACTAAACATTATTTAATTATTTCTTATGAATTTCAAATGTGCAGTAATGATTAAAGAGTTTTTTCGTGCGCATGAAATGTTGAGCAACATTTTCATCTTAAAACTTGCTCTTTTTTTTATGTCTTTTCACAGGTTGATGATCATAATGCTAGTTATTAAAACCCTTGATAAAAATATTATCCTCTTAATGTAAAATATTATCCTCTGAAGCCCATATACGTTGCACATCGAGCAGTAAAACTTGTTACGTAATGTTCAACATTTCATGAGCAAAAAAATTTTTTTTAATAAGCATCTTATAATTATATATATATAATTTTTGTGCATAAATTTACAAGGAATTGTTTTGGATATCGGAGACCAAGTTGCGTACTCTGCTCCGGTTTACGAAGGACACGTAATTGGTCACTCCTCTCAATTCTTGGAACTTGGGGGTAGAGATGTTTCTACAATGCTTAAAACATTGTTGTCAGCTGAAGGAAAACTATTTACCTCATGTGCAGAGTTGGAAATTTGCAGGGAAATTAAAGAAGCACATTGCTTTGTAAAAAGAAAACAAACAAAAAGTTTTGAACGACTGTCAGGAGACATCAAATACCAAGTAAGTAATAATAAAAAAGGGAAAACCGGGCTACTTGCCCTGTCATTATCAAAAGGAAGCGGGGCTAGTTATAACACAGTTTTAAGAATATATTTTTTGATTTATTTAATGTTAACTTTAAAACTCTAAACTTCATTGGAACGTGTTATACAATTGAACAAACTTCTTTAAAAAGAGAAAGGCAAATTATTTGCTGCAAAAACTTAAGTTTATTTTTTAAAAAGAGTTCTTTGAAATTACCCAGGCTGAAAACGAGAAAGCATTTTTTTATTTGCTTTTTTAATATTAAAAAAAATTTTAATTTTAATTCTTTTTAATATTAAAAAAAAGTAAAATTTAAATATAAAAAATTATTTTTAATATTTAAAAAGAATTTTTTTTTATATTTAAAAATAATTTTTTTTTGATATTTAAAAAGAGTAACTTATTTGATTGCTTTTAAGCTTCCTGACGGTCGGTACATTAGTTTGGATTCCGAATGCCACAAAGCGCCTGAACTTCTTTTTAGACCAGATTTAATAGGTTTAGATTGCTCTGGAATTCACAGCTTGATCTCTAAAAGTATTTTAAAGACAGATAAAGACCTTAAAGAACTTCTATCAAGCAATATAATTCTTGCAGGTAATTTATTTAACATTGCTCGTTAAACTTAATTTAAGTTTATAAAAAGTTTTGGCTAATAAGTATTCTTCATTTTTGAAAATATTTAAAATTCTTACTATTTTATATTAAAGGCGGAACAACAAAGTTAGTTGGATTAGAACAAAGACTAATCGATGAGCTAACTTTAACAGAAAAGCTTCAGAATGTTAAAATATTAAAACCAGGGGATACGACAACATGCGCTTGGGAGGGCGCCAAAATAATATCATCACTGTCAACAATGAGTCAGATGTGGATAACTGCTGAAGAATACATGGATTACGGAAAAAACATCTTGCATACAAAATGCTTCTAAGAATTATTTCACGATTATTATATTAGAAGCATTTTAAACCAAATAGTTGAGTTTCTCTTCATAAATTGAATCATATCGTTATTAGTCAGTAGGATAGTAATAACAACATCCGAAAAAGTTGAAAAAAAGATTTGATATTTAAAATTGTAAATATAAAGTATAAAAAAGTTTTACATGATAATTTATAAATTTCTACAATAATCTTGATAAAACAATATTGTAAAATTATTATAAATTACACTGGTCAACAAAAAAATTATTTGAAAAAATGCTAAAGACTCTTAAAAAAATTTTAACAAAATGTTTTTCAGCAATAATACAAAAAGTACTTATTTTTATTACAAACAAATAACACCTTTAAAATCTCTATGAAAATACGTTCATGTCAACCTGCTATGTTAAATAAATAAGTGTGTCAACCAGGGTTGTTCAAAAGTATGTCAACCTAGGTTGACATACTTTTGAACAACTTTTTTTTTGACAATATTAGGGACTTTACCCCAAAATACTAAAGATCTGAACCCAAATATCTTTACAACTTGACGCGATGGTAAAGAATGAGTTGCACATTTGAAATCAAAATAAGAAATGCTACATAAAAAACAAATTGTTTTCTTTGCACCAGGAAAAAATTTTGTTTTTGTTGACCTGTGTTATTTATAAAAATGTTTTTTTGTAATAAAGTATTTTTTTTGTGAATAAATTACGTAACTTTTTGAATAAATTACGTCAAGTCATTTAATTTTTATTTTAACAGTTCAAAAGAAACTCTTGAAAATATTAGAATTTTCCAGTAAAAGCAACTGTTTAGATTTAATTTATAATTTTTTTAAAAAAATTTTACTTTATCTATGTGCTAAATTAAAAAAAAGAAAAAGAAAATAGCAAAAAACTAAAATGTTTAACGTAAATAAAAAGTTCCTCAAATTTCAAGATAGAACAGAAATATTTTAATATAAGATAAAAATTAAGAGACAGAAAAAAGTTGAAATATTTTAGATAAAGAAAACTACGATATTAAAAATTTGTTCCTTAAATAAAAATTGCTACAATTTTGAACAGCAAGATTAAAATAATTGACGCAAATCATTCTCATAAAAAACATTTAGTTTTATTTAATTTCTTCAAGTTTCAATTTTTCAAACTTTCTTTTTACATTTTTTTTTACTTTATTTTTTAATTGATTCTCAGTTCCATTCTAGCTTTATGATGGATTCTTTTCATTAATAATTTCTAAGACATGAACTTATTACTTAGTCTTTATATTACTTATATTATTTAATTCTTTAAACTTTTACTTCTTGCCTTCAACAACTTTTGATTCCTTTAATATATAAATAAAATTTAAATATATCTAGCTCTTTAATAGATTTAGAATAAAAGCTAAGTTTTGGTAAGTGTTAAACATTATTTATTGCATAATCTAGCACTAAATGCACGTGAAATGTCGACACAAATCAATTTATATCAAGTTTGAAAATTAATTCAATCTATTGCATTTCTAGTTCATATGTTGATTTCTAGTTTTTAAATCAAGCACAAAGCTACCTTTTCACAAAAAAAATCTTAGCACCCAAAAAGGTAAATAGCACAAGCTAAGTTAGAATCATGACATAAAAAAGTCTTTGACTAAACGTTATTTATAGAACATCTAAACTTGAAAGTTGAATGAAATTGACTTTCAAATGAAAAACAGGTGAATAATAAAACAGTGGTGTTAAATTCTTGATTTCATTATTTACTTAGGTTCACGCGGACTATTATTTAAAGACTTGTCAACAAAATAGCATATTTTTTTAAATCTCGGATGTACTCAGTTGCGGCCTTAAACAATCGTGAATGTCGACATAATTACCTTTGCTCTTTTCTTTTTGCGATTAAAAAATAAGAAGCAATGATGAAAAAGCTTTGATTTGGCCTACTTTAAAAGGTTGACTTCTTATCAACTAAACACTACATTTTATATAAGTTTATGATTTTAGCTCATAATTGTTATTGCTTGTTTACACTTATTTGTTCGTAACACTTATATATCAACCTTCATATCTATCATATTAAATTAACAGTTTTAAAGTTTTAGGTCAAATAAATATAAAATTAAATAAACTTATTGAAAGGATAAAATATTTCTGTTTTATCTTGAAACTTGAGGAACTTTTTATTTACGTTAAACATTTTAGCTTTTTGCTATTTTCTTTTTCTTTTTTTTTTAATTTAGCACATAGATATAGTAAAATTTAAAAAAAAAAAATTATAAATTAAATCTAAACTTATAATTTGGCGTGCACGTTTTAATAAAAACTGGTACAAACTACTTGTGTTATATTTTATGAAATCCTACCCAGTACTGATCTAATATTGATTTCTGCGTAGTTATTTGTATTTAAAAAATATTTAACTGTCAGACGAATTTTTCAACGGTGACACAAGTTGCAACACAAGTTGTTTGTTCGTACGTATGTTAGTATGTATGTATGTATGTATGTATGTATGTATGTATGTATGTATGTATGTATGTATGTATGTATGTATGTATGTATGTATGTATGTATGTATGTATGTATGTATGTATGTATGTATGTATGTATGTATGTATGTATGTATGTATGTATGTATGTATGTATGTATGTATGTATGTATGTATGTATGTATGTATGTATGTATGTATGTATGTATGTATGTATGTATGTATGTATGTATGTATGTATGTATGTATGTATGTATGTATGTATGTATGTATGTATGTATGTATGTATGTATGTATGTATGTATGTATGTATGTATGTATGTATGTATGTATGTATGTATGTATGTATGTATGTATGTATGTATGTATGTATGTATGTATGTATGTTTATATGTATGTATGTATGTTATATAATTGTCTTGAAACACTTAGGAACTCCACAAGTTATGGAGTGTTGAATCGTTTGACTATAATATAAAAACTGCTTTTTGTTTTTTTAAATATTTTTTTTGATTCTTTTTTTTATTATTATTTATTATAATGTTTTTCACCATTAAAAAATTTTTATTTTAATTTTTTTTATGGTGATCTTTTTAATTCAGTTTTAATTTTTCACTCCGTAATTTTCAAATTTTCTAAAGTAGTTTATGATTTATAGTATCAAAAGCTTTTGACACATCGGTAAAAACTGTACTGTAAAACGGTCATTTACTAAAGCGTTAGATATCACAGGCAACAAAAAGTATATATATTATTTTATTTCCAAGCAAACGACATTTTTCGTAGAGCACTTCTCATTTTGATTTTAAATATGCAATCCATTTGTCACCATCACATGTGAAGATACTTGGTATCAATTCTTTTAATAATAATGATCAAGCAAAAAACAAAAGAACAGGTGAATCTTATAATTTAATATATTACAACTTTTATAATTTATGATATAATATATTTAATATATAATATAAAATAAAATATTACATATAATATATATATTACAACATTATCTATAATACTGACATAAATAGTTAACTGATAACAACCGAAAATTCTCTGATATTCTTATTTTTTATCGTTGAATTGTTTTTTATACTATGTATAAGAGAGACAGCCCGGCGGGTACAAAGGTCTCACAAATTGATTATATTTTCATCTTCTGGAAGGATTTTTTTTAAACCAACTGGCGATTTTTCACAGCTGCTCAAAGTTTTTATTTTCAGAAATTTTTCGTGAAAAATTAGTGAAAATGTTTAGTGAAAAATTCGAAATTTTATTTTATTTCTTAAACCAAAGCTATGAACTTTCATAAATTATATATCAAACGGAAGAATATTACACAGGCTTTCAGAGTTTAAACTGATAAAACCTTAAACTCTTCAACACGTTGTAAAAATTTTATAAAATATTTTGTTGATTTATAATTGTGTAAATAAATTATAAAGTACACAACTTTTTAAATGAAATTAAGAATAAAGATTTTTTTTTTAACTGGTGATGTTATTAAAATGTCTGAATGTTAATGATTTTATGAGTGTTTACAAAAATTGAAGGTGCTCAAGAAAAAGAATTTGAAAAAAAATTGTTAACACTACAAACCACGTACAAACATAAAGTGAAAATTATTTAAAACTCCAAGTATAAATTTCATAAAAAGTTAGTTTGCTGGTTAGACCATGAACCATGGCCTACTATATTTATATATATATGAATATAGCAGGTCGTGCATGAACTTAATTTTGAATTTGAATAACTTATCTGGAATCTCTCAAGTGAATCTAAAACGCCAGAACTAAAGAAGGGGCGTTTTACATTTACAGTTTACAATTACAATTTTACATTAACAATTACAAAAATGCCAAAATTCAAGTAAGAAATTCAAAGACAAAGAGAATAAGAACTTTGAAAAGCCAAACAAATCGGAAATAAGAACTTTGAAAAAAGTTCTTATTTCCGATTTGTTTGAGCTTTGAGGATGTGAGAACCACATATTTATCCGCCTTAGAGTGAAATTCTGGAATCTAAAACCAAATGTAGACCAAATAATATAGTCTACATTTTGTTTAAGATTCCAACTAAATAAATAACTCTAACAAAGAGTCAAATGTGTCATTACACAATCTTGTGACTCGTGCTATACAAAGCATAGGAAAACCACAAGTGGTTCTAATCATATCTTATATCACTAATAAAGAAAATGACTAAATTAAGTTGGTTTTTATTGTAAATTGGGAAATTGATGGAGCCAGTAGTTTTTTCATTCCAGTCAATTCAATCAAAAGTTCAATGAGTTATCTCAAAGTTCTTCTAACAATTAAGAAAATATATATTTTACAACTACAATGCAACAACTAACCATTTCAAAATAACAGGTTGATTGGGATAGATATAAAAAAAATAAAAGTCTAAAATATACAAAGTAGACGTTCAAGAAACAGTTGTATTTAACTTCGACATAAAATGTTATAAATATAATAAAATGATACGTCAGATATACGTCAAAATGATGCAATAGCATATAAACGTATAAAGCTACGATAAATATATCTTTAAATTATTTCAAATAAAATATTTTACTTATTCTTGTATATTTTAGCGTCTTGTGATATGTTTCAATAAGTATTAATTTATCAAATTGTTTTAAGTATTATACTTTATTTAAAAGAGAAAAAAATGTTTTATTGGAATTATTCATATCATAGGGAGCTTTATACTAGACGTGTAGTACACATAAACAAGTCTGTTCACTTTGTTGTTTAGAAATTTAGAATTTTTTTTTTAAAGTTCTTCTTTTCTTTTAGATTATATTTTGTTTTTGGTTTAAATTTTTGCTTTAAACGAAAGTAGCTTTAAAAATTTTATTTTCGAAAAATTTTCATTATTCAAATTTATCAGTGATTTGTTATTAGACGTTATTTTATTGTAAAAATAGTAACCTCGATATGAAATCGAAAATCTTGAGAGTTTTTTTGTTTCAAATGGTAATTTAAATTTTCCTGTCGATTTAAATTATATTAGTTCAAGTTTTTTACAAAAAAATTTGTACCAAAATGCTTTGGCACCAGATCTAGTTTGTATTATAACATAAACAGTATATTTTGATAAATATTTATTTGAAAGATATTTAGTGCTTTCATTTGTTCCAATAAGGAAATATAACGGTTATAGCTTTGATTTGTGAATACTGTTCCATGTTTTATTGGCATAAATAAGATAACTACGTATAAAAGAAAAGTAAATAAGTATTATTTTACTAAATTATTTTGTGAAAACAATAGCCTTGCTTTGAAGAGTAAACTTAGATATTTGTGTTTTTGTATAAATAACTTCCAAGAGATATTTTAATCAGTTAAACCAGTTAAAATTTCGATAGTTATGTATATAGTATATATTTAGTTTTCTCTATATTTAGTGATAATTAGTTTGCCTTAAACCATATGTTTAGTTTTTTTAGCTCAATATTTATTCTTTTAAATAGGTTTTTGATTTTTGTTAGGGAGTAGAATAAGTTTGTATCATCTGCAAACATTATAGCTTTAAATTATAGTTTTAAAGCTGTTTGAGGCATTTTAAAGAGGAGCAAGTACGAAAACTTAGAGCACACCACATCTAGTTTTTATTAAATTTGAGTTGTTATTTTCATTTATAATAACACACTGTTACCTGTAATAAAGGTAGTTTTTGAGCCATTTTAAGGCTTAATTTTGTGTACCATATTTTTGTATTATTTCAAGAAAAAATTTTATGATCGACGGTGTCTAACGCCTTCGACGTGTCAATCAAGATCCCTAATGAAAATTTTTTATTCTTAAATGATTTGCTAATCAATCAATCAATCAATCAATATATTTCGATAAAAGATCTTACAATCGAGGTCATTTACAAATAGTTAAAAACTAATCTTAAGTAAATACCATGAAATAGTATTTATAATACAAATAATAATGATAATAATGATGATAAAATAACAATTATAAGAATAATAAGAAAGTTACATAATAATAAAACAATATTAATTTTAAAACAACGATTGAATATTATGCAGAGACAGGAAAGTTACAAACAGTTATGTACTGAAAAAACGTAACAATGATTTAATAAATATAATAAATCGTAATATCAACAATTATAACAAAAATAATAAAAGTAATATAAATATTTCATTAAAAAATAACAATAAATAAACAAAAAATTTTTTCAATAACACTCACAAAGACGTGTCACCCACACACAAACATTTACTCACAAAAAATATAGAGTTTTCATAGTAAATAAAAACATCCAAATAAAAATAAAAATCATATCATAATACCCATAAAACACATAATCTTGTTGGTAACATCAAGTATTGCATGCTCTGTTGAGTGTTGTTTTCGGAAACTGTATTGGCTTTTCTTTTTAATTTTGCTTGAATTTAAATATTTATATACTCTATTATAGACTATTCTTTTAAGAAGTTTTAAAAAATACAGGAACGATTGAGTTGATCTATAGAGAATATGTTTCTCCTGGTTTGCATAGTGGTTCAACTTTAGAGTTTTTTAAGTTTATTGGTAAGATACCTGTTTTAAGCAATAAATTAAATAATAGAGTTAAAAAATTGAAAAATAAGGTTACGTATCTCCCCAAAAAACATCTTGTATTACGTATTTCCCCAAAAACATCTACTCTCACTTTACAAGAGATGTCATCAATACCTGGGGATTTGGTTCTTTTGAAAGATTTGGTTTTTGAGTTCGTCTTGTTTTAATTCGTTGAAATTTAAGGAGCAGAGAGACATTGCGTAACGCAGTCGTAGCGCAGTGGTTAGCGCGCTTGCGTCAGAAACTCGAGATTCGAGGTTCAACGCCGCCTCTGGGCAAGTTTTTTGTAATCGATAAAGAAGGAGGCGTGAATTTCTTTTCAAATGCTCTTCTGCGTACTCTGTAATTAGATCGTAAGTACTTATTTACTTTTTATTTTGCGGCACGCAAAATAAAAAAAGTAAAAAAAAAGAAAAGATCATTAAGTAACTTACAAATCAATTTTTTGGGCATTGAATTCTAGTTGCAAGATCATTACCAATATAAATTGGTCTGACCTTGCACCTAATAATAATAAATCTTTTTTATTAGTCGTAATTCTAGAAGGCATTTTATTAGAATTATCTTCATTTTTACCAATTATTTCCTTCATCATGTCCTTTTTTTTTTTTTAAATCTCTATTTGATTTTAGAATTGGCTAGAAATAATAAGATTTTTTAGAATTATTTTTTACTTTTTCAGATTTTTGTATTGCTTGTAAATAGATAAGTTGGATTCACTTCTTTTTTTAGATATTTTACGTAAAATTTCTGTTTTTGTTTTGAGGATTTTCTTATTTCTTTTGTGAACCAATTTAGATATATTACTTTTATTTCTTTTTTTTTGGCTCTCATTATATTTTGAGCAGAAAATATTTATAAATTTCTTGCAAGCAAAGTTTGTTTCCAAGATTATAATATTGGTAGACCTTTTCCCAATTCAACGTCGATAGCAAGTATTTAAATTTTGGAGTAAAAGGCTCATTATCAATTCTTTTAAAACATACGAATTTTGATTTTTTGCAGTTGAGACAAAGAAAAAAAATATACAAAAGTAGTCTGAAATATCCGTTTTAACTAATCCTCATTTTAGTGAAGTACGTTGTAAAGATGTAACGAATATTCGGTGACTGTTCGGTATTCGGCCTATTTGGCTACTTTTTCTACTATTCGGTATTCGACGCACTTATGCCAATTCACATTGATGCCAGTTTGCAATTATGCTAGTTTTTGCAACTGTACTGAACTGCTTTATTAAACTTGCATTTATTCAGCCTCACTATTAAAAAAACAATCGTATAACTGACATTCACATTAAAGTTAAACCATGCTTTAAACTCAGATTGTAGTGAAAATATCATTTTTAACAAGTTTGGAATGCTTTGTGCTATCCATAGCAACTTCTAGAATTATCTCAGAATTGCAAGATAACTAACTATAATAACAAAATAACTGTGTCACCGAATGTTCGGTGGTTCGGCCAAGCGCCAAGCCGAATTGTACGGTATTTGGTACTCGGGAAAACTACTATTCGTGGCATCTCCAGTATGTTGTATTGAGTTTGTTAATATATTGACAATAACAACAATGGAATAGAAAACCATCTTAGTCTGCTTGTTGATTAAAGGAAATATACTGACCTGAAGCAGAACGTCAAAGAAATTTTGAGTGATGACATTGTACTTTAAAATGTTTATGTTTTTATCTCCTATTATAAATAATTTTTGTTCGCGTTTTATTTTTTTGTAATAGTATGTTTAATAAAATTTGAAAATATAATAACGTCACCAGTACCGTGGCTAGTGGGTCGGAAGCCTTCCCCCAAAACCAGCCATTCGTGTTTCTAAATCTTAAAAACTTTTCCATTAGGTATCACCAAAAAAAAAAAAAAAAGAAAAGGCTCTTTAAATTTGCAAAATAACCCTTGAATTTTCAAATGGGACCTTGAATTTTCAAATGGGACCCCCACACCCCCCATTTGGTGGGAGCCTAGCCACGACTTTGAATGTCACCATCGGGTGGTCTATAGCAAGTAAAAACTAGAAAGTTCTTTGAGCCGGTGTTAATTATTTCCATCATAAGAAACTCACTATCGCTATCAGAGTTTTGATAGATACTTTCTAAACTTAATATTTTGATCATTCCGGATATAGATTATAATTCCTCCTCCCCTTTTATAAATTGCTCTTTCATAGGAAAAAATTTAAAATTTTGAGGCCAGAATTCGTCCTAACTGCTTTGTCAGAGCACCAAGTTTCTGTGAGGCAGATCATATTAAAAGTATGTTTACATTCAAGGAAAAAGTTTTTAGTTCGAGCAGCCGTGGCGCAGTGGTAGCGCACTAGCCTCTGAAACAAAGGATCCGTGGTTCAAACCCACCTCTGAGCAGGTTTTGCGACATCGGTTTGGAAGGAGGCGTGAACTTCTAATTAAATGCTCATACGCGGTGCTCTGTGATAAAACCGTCAGGATTTCTTAGGGCACCTGAACGAAATTAAAGAAAGAAAAAAGAAAGTTTGTCTGTATTTATAACTAAACTTCTAATAGTTATGAATATTATCGTAAATTTATTTTAATTTCAGATTTAAAACACCATTAATTCTTAGGTTGTTTCTTCGTAAACAATTCTCTAAGTCCGCTTTTTTAACCTTCAATTTAATTTTCAAACTACGGTTCTGGCCGAGTGATAAATATTTAGGGGCCCTAAATGTTTATCACTTAAAAAATTTTGCCCTAAACTAGAGAAAAAATATTTTGTATTTGTCACTGCACCTGTTTTACAAAACAAGATGTGAAAAGAACGATAATGGTGATATTAGGTTGTTTTTTTTCTTCAAAGTTATCTGATTTTTACAGACAATGACTTTTAACTACAATAATGGTTAAATCGATAAAACTGTTTTACTAAGCATTTACTAACTGTTAAAATATAATTGTTTTAATATAATATAATATTCATGTTGTAATAAACATTTACCAATTGTAAAAAGTTTAAAAAATAAAAGTTGTATTGGAAACATTCATGAAGATTCATAAAAAGAAAACCTATTTAGATTGTTTTTAATGTAAATCTCTAAGCTTTAAAAGTTGTTCGCTACTCTCAGTGACAGATCCAGGGTAGAGGGATAGAAGAGTTTCACATTCGATGATGCATCCCTCTCCAACAGAATCTAAAAGTCTTAAAATATCTTAGAAATGGAGAACCTTTTTTTTTCAGGAGACGCAAACGTTACATAAAATACAAAAATATGTTAACATCCCTCCTTCCCCACAACCAAAAATTTCTGAATCCGTCACTGGTTACTCTTAGGTGCTTAATACACGGGAGAAGACATAGTTTTTAGAAAATTTTCCCAACCAGCTAAGCTTATAAAGTTCTCTCCCCCCTCCCTCCTCAGATTATTAGGCTTACAAAGATCTCCCCCCAGTCAAAAAATTGTCAACCTATAAAAAAATCTTGTAAATCTTGATTAACGAGATTTGCTGAAAACTTTTGGTTTATTCCACACCATAAAATTTATACAAATATATAAAGTTCTATTGAAATTATGATAAAACAGCTGATAAAAAGTATTATTTTGGATTTATGAGGTTTGATTATACATCGACTAAATAAATTGAAATTGCATAATAGATCTAGTCTGAAATTCCCACCAACCCCTTTATTCCCATTCACCTTTGTATTAAGCACTCGTAAGTATGGGGGAGGGGTGAGGGAGACAGGTGGAAATAGAGTTTAGAAACAGTACGTTTGATAAAACACTTGTTAGTCTATAAAATTGAGGTTATATAAAAATTTACAAAAGCTTTTCTCGCAGTCTATATATTATCAAATATAAAAATACCTGTACTATAGGCACACATAAAAAGCTTGCTGCCAACACAAGTCCTACAGTCATAACAGGTTCTTTATCAATATTAACAATAGGATAAATTATAATTTTTGTTAGTTTTGTATAAACAATGTTGAATATATTATAAAGCAAAAAAAGAGTTGAAGGATACACAAAGTGAAGAATCCGAACAGGTATTTTAGTTATGATATGATCTATAATGACCCAAACAAGCATTATAAGATGACGGTCAATGTTTAAAAACCAAGCCAGAGGAGTTGGAAGGCGATCTGTACGAAACAATAATAACCAATATACTAATGTAACAATTAATGACATGTTCAAAGTAAGCGCAGAAAAGAACCAATGAACTTTATTTATTGTTGGTAGGTTGTTTTCACACTGGTTACTTTGAGCGCGTTGAGTTGTTTGGTTGACTTGCACAGAGACAACACTCATTCTTTTTGTATAGTTTTCTTCTATTCCTGAAATAATTGAATCTACTGTTACTCCATTTAAATCTTCACCCCTATTTTTAACACCATTTTTTTTCAAGGCTTTTTTAGTTTCAAGGGAAAACTCTAAAGAATTTTTAGCCCCCTCAACTTTATTACGAAATAGTGCTGAAGAACTCGCTATAAGCGCAGATACAAAGTAAAAAAAAACCACGATGTAATTGATGCTTGTCATATATGTTAGCCATTTGAAAACAGAGCCTCTCCAGGACATGCTCAATACAATCATAAACAAAAGATATGTTGAAACAATCAATCGGTAGACCAACACCATTGAAGGTCTAATAAGCGCAATCTAAATAGTAATGGGTAGCATGATGTTGATATAATAAACAATAATATAATAGTAATACAATAATAATAAACTCAAATATAAAAATATTATTTAGTATTAACCAAAATGCATTTGTTATACTAATAAAGTATGAAGAAAAAAAGATTAATTATATAATTAGCAAACATGTCTCATTAGTGTTCCATTTTGTATTTATTCACCCGAAACCAAGAAAAAATGAAAGCATCCTACACAGAAATAAATTAGAGCGGATAGATAAACAAGATATTTAAATAATTAAAATCATTTAGGTAAAAAAAAACAACAACAACAAAAAAAACAACCTTTTTTTTATTTTACGATGCGATTACATTTGCAGTTAACAAGGAATTATGGTAATTATATAAATTTTTGTAATATTTTTAAGAGGTAGTAAAAGTTGCAAGAAGGAGAGAAAGAGATCGCAATATACATATGTATATATTATATGTATATATAATTATCATAATTGTTATTAGTATTAGTTTTTACACCGATGCAAATCTAGCATCCTTTAAGGATCAATTATCTTTAATAAATTGGAACCATATTAACAGTTCATTTGAAGCTAATGAAGTATACGATACATTCTTTCAAACTTTCTATGAAATATATGATGCAAATTTTCCAAAACGTGAATTTTTTATAACCAATAAAAGTTTAAAGTCACCATGGGTCAATAAAGATCTTAGGAAATCCTCAAAAATAAAGCAAAAACTGTATATAAAGTACTTAAAAAAACCAACACCAAAAAATAAAGTTATTTATAAAAATTACGCTAAAATGTTTGAAAGTCAAAGAAAAAAATTTAAAAAAAGATATTACTATGATTTACTAGAAAAATATAAACATAATTCAAAATGCACATGGCAAATTATAAGTCAAATTACTGGAAATAGTAAATTAAAATTATGCTCTGTGCCTAACACTATAAAAGTTGATGGCGTATTTTTATATGAAACCAAACAAATTGCAAGAGAATTAAATAAATATTTCGTGTCTGGTGGCCCTAATTTAGCCAAAAATATTCCAAATATGATTAATCCAATAAATGATTACGTGTTTCCATTAATCTCTAGTTCAGATAAACTTGAAGTATCTTCTTCAGAATTTGAAAGTGCTTTTAAAATGATTAAAACTAATAAAGTAGTTGGTCCTGATGATATAAATTGTAATATAGTCATAGATTCATGCGATACCATAAAATGTATTCTTTTTAAAGTTTTTAAATGTTCTATAAATCAAGGAATTTTCCCCGATCAATTGAAAATAGCCAAAATAAAGCCTATATTTAAAGGAGGTGAACCATTAAATGTCAGTAATTATCGACCAATATCTATCCTTTCTGTTTTTTCAAAAATTTTAGAAAGAATTCTGTTCAACCAAATATCTAATCATCTTGATGTTAATAATATACTTTATAAAAATCAATACGGTTTTAAAAGAAGTAACTCTACTGAACATGCAATAATTCATCTTACTCGTAGTATAACTGATTAATTCGAAAAGTCAGAGTTTACTTTAGGCGTCTTTATAGACCTATCTAAGGCTTTCGACACAATTGACCATGAAATACTGTTTAAAAAACTTGAACATTATGGTATCACCGGTAATGCTTTAAAACTACTAAAAAACTATTTAAAACATCGTAAACAATTTGTCTATGTCGACGGCTCTTCTTGACAAGATTATCTTAATATAACCTGTGGTGTTCCACAGGGATCTATATTAGGGCCCTTATTATTTCTGATTTATGTTAAGGATCTCCATGAAGTATCAAAATTAACAACTATAATGTTTGCTGATGATACAAACCTATTCTTATCTAATAATAACATCAATAAACTTTTTTATGATATGAACATTGAACTATCAAAAATATCAGACTGGTTCAAGTCAAATAAACTTTCACTCAACATTGATAAAACTAAATGGATTTTCTTTCATCCGCAATTTAAAAAACATTTACTTCCAAGTAATATGCCTCTTCTTCATATTCATAATGTTCAAATAAAAAGAGTAATTTTCACAAATTTCTTAGGTATCATTGTAAATGAAAATCTATCATGGAAGAATCACATCGAACATTTGTGCAACAAAATTGCAAAAAGCATTGGAGTTTTATATAAAGCAAGAAGTGTTTTAAACAAACATTCATTAACTCAACTATATTACTCTTTTATACACTGTCATATTAATTATGCTAATATTGCATGGGGTAGTACCCATAAAAGTAAATTAAAGCCACTTTATTGTCAGCAGAAGCATATTGCACGTCTTATAAATTTCAAAAATCGTTTTACTCACTCGAGGCCACTCTTATTTAACATGGATGTTTTTAATATATATCAAGTAAATGTTTATAATGTTCTTTGTTTTATGTTTAAATGTAAAACCAACTCATCTCCAGCTTCCTTTTTTGATTTATATTCTTTAAAAGAAAAAAATAAATATTCTTTAAAAAATGATAATTTTATTAAACAACCAAAATTTCAAACAAACTTTGGTAAATTTTGCATTTCTTTTTGTGGAGCTTTTTTATGGAACCAAATAATTTTAAAAAATTTGGATTTTTCTCATAAATTATTATATGTTCAAAAGAAAATTAAAAAAAGTAATTTTCTCAATTGAAAATATTTTTATATACTTTTAATTGTACCCAGTTTTGTCATCACTCATTTATATTTTACTTTTATACAATATTGATTTAAAGTTTATGTGAGAAACTATATTTAAACACCATTATTTGAATTTTGTTAAAAGTTGCACTGACATTATTTGTACAGTAGTCATTTATTATTTACTTGTTTACTTTAATTTTTATTTTAATTCGTAATATTTGTAAATAATTTGTATCACGATCGGAAAAGTTTAAAATTTGTATTTATTTATTTTATTTATATTTACTAAGTTCAAAGTTCTTCAACAGCGGTTCTCGGTGACAAGACCTGTATGGTCTTCTTTGAGTTCCCGCTTTCTTTATCTTTATTCTTTATTTTTATTTATTTATTTTTAACGATTTCTTTGCATGTAATTTTTCTTATTGATATGTTTGTAAATATTGTGTTAAATATTGTAATAAAGAACAAAAAAAAAAAAAAGAAAAAAAAAGTATTTTTTTTTGTTATTGTTTTAAGTTGATGTATTTATTTTCGTTAATTTTTTACGAAACACACAAAACATTTACCAAGAAAACATTGCTTTATTACATTTATTAAAAATCATTTTAAAAACACTTAATATGTACTTAAAAAACTTGTAAAACTTGTAAAAAATGTAACTTCTTACTGAGTAATTAAGTACTTATTAAGTACTTCTTACTAAGTAAATACTAAGTAAAATAATACACAAAAATTGAAATAAAAAGCATTTATGGTTTTAGAGAAATATTAATTTGAAGTTGACACGGAAAAATCCGGTCAACTTTAATTTTCTCTAAAAATCCGGTCAACTTTAAATTTCTCTAAAAATCCGGTCAACTTTAAATTTCTCAAAAAACATAAATGCTTTTTATTTCAATTCTTTTTTAAATAAATTTGTTTACATCAGTTTTCAACTTAATAAAGGGGCTTGATGGACTGTTTAATAAGAAATCGAAATTTATAGCGGGATGATGCCTTCATTTCCACAGATTTTTCCTTTTTTCACCTTACTGGTGGGATTATTCTGCTTTTTTTATTTTTGTTACTCTACCTGTCTTACAAAACTCCATTAACTATTGCACAAAAATCTTCAATCTTGTGTTCTTCAGGACAATTTGGAGGGTTCGCATCTTTAGGAACGATTTACATTATTATTTTTGCACCACTGTAGAACATTTTTAGAATAGTGAGAAGCAGCAAGATCTGGCTAAAAGAGCCATCAGTATTTGTGTTTTTTCTTAAATGTCAAAAGTCTTTTTTGGAGGCATTCTTTGTGTAGAGATCGACAGATCAAGATCTTCTTAGTGACTGCATACCACTGCGACAACTTGCTTGCTACACAAAAAACTTGGATGCAAATTTATCTCGTCAAATATCTTTAAATTGATCATTGACAGGTTTATCTTTGTTCTTATAGAAAAATTGTTGACCAGGAAGTTGTGAAAAATCCGCCTTGCAATATGTTTCGTCGTCTTCAATAACGCACATACTTTTATCCGCCATTGTTTTAATCAACTTTTTTGCTAGTCGAATTTCTTTAATTTTAACATTTAAGCTTCTCTTAGGTGTATTCGTTTTACGAAATACTTTAGTTCCAGCATTTTGGAACTAAAGTATTTTGTAAGTATCAAGTACTTTTTAATATTAGAACGCAAAGTCTTAAACTTTCTAGATATTGCTGTGGCCGGCTCGGATTTCCTGCAATTGAACTAAGAATCGACTTTACCTTTTTGGATTTATGAAAAGTTTTCTTTCTTCACCTTCCAAGATTTTTGAAAAAAAAATTCACAACATTTTTACGCACCTCACTTTGTTTCCGAAACATTTTTCAAATCATTGATTTGTAAACAAAAGTTTATCAACACAATTAAAGATAAGGAAGTAATGTTTAATTAAAAAGATAAAAGAAATAAAAAGCATTTGCGGTTTTAGAGAAATCTCAATTTAAAGTTGACCGGATTTTTCCGTGTCCACCCGATATATTTTTAGTACAAAATACTTAGTACGATGTAGCATAGAGCGAGGTTAGTTAAGCGATTTTTACAAAACTTAACAGATCTCTTGTACGATAATTTTACAGTTGTTTTTTTAGTTTTTTGGTTATTAGAATAATAATTTAACTTACTAAAATTTAATTAAAAAAAAAGTAAATTTGCTTGAGTTGATGTTGTCTAAAGTTAACCAAGCTGCTCAACCTGTTTCTGTGAGAGTAAAGTTAGAGCTTGTATGGGGCATGTTGTACAATAAACATACAAATACATATGCATGATACTTGGATATATATATATATATATATATATATATATATATATATATATATATATATATATATATATATATATATATATATATATATATATACTTGATACTTGGATATATATATATATATATATATCCAAGTATCAAGTGCTGATGAGTTTATTGACTGCCGGGCAACAAACTATTGCTTCGCATTGCATTACCACTCTGATTCCCAACTTTTGGTCCATTCAATGTTTTGTCATTCGGTGCTTAGTTTTTCGGATAGTTTACTTGTCTAACTTGCGTTAATGTTCAACTAGCGTAGCTCTGCCCAACTTAAACCACAATGAAAACAGTAAGACAATATCTCTTTTTACGCTAATGAATTATTTGCTCTACTATTGGTAAAAACTTGCCTCAGAAGAGTTAGTCAAGCGGAAATTTCATAATGCCGAAAAACTACTCACATTGAAAACTATGAAACTATTGTTAAAGACCACTAGACAAAAAATTTATAAAACATATAGTACAATTAATAAATGAATAATATATAAGTAATAATAATAATATAAAAGCAATAAATAAATGTATAATAAATGATTAGCATACAAAACATTCATTGCTTTCTTCATTAATAATTTCTAGACTACACATATGTATAATATAAAGCATGAATAGTTTTAAAAATAAATTTATTGCTTATATAAATACAAAAGCCATTAAAAAATTTTTTCTTGCAATAATTACTGTAGACTTTTTTTTTTTTTAGCTTAAATTATTCTTATTTGTATTTTTTTTAAATTGTTTTTAAATCTGGGAATGAAACTACAGCAATGATGTATAGTAATAATAAAAAAAATTTCTACTATAGACCATTACTGTAGTTTCATTCCCAATCCCCTTTGTCATCCAATAAGTCAATAAAAGCTAGTTACAAAATAATATTTTTTCACATTTTTTCACATTTTTTTTCGGATTTGTCAAATTAAAAATGTGTCCGTAAAATGTTTCTTAATATTTGATTGAAACTTATAAAAACTACTCACCTTCGATGAAACAAACGCCATTTTTGATTCACCAAAAAACAATGTAAAGCCAAATTTTTTTTTGCAAAATTCATTTTTAAAAGATAAATTTTTTTGGCTCATTTTAATAACAGTATCCAGTATAGTTTTAATGATTGCATTCAGTAAACTTTATTTAGGCGATTTTACGCATTTTTTCACAGTTTCAAATTTACTAAATATTGTTCTTTGTTTTCATGACAAGAACTTGAGTTTAACTCGAGGTCGTATTTCAAACAAGAAATAATTGTTTTTATAATTGTTTTTTTTTTAACATAAAAGGTAAACTGATCTATTTAACTCTCCGTAACCGAGGTAATACTGCTTGGTAAGACGATTATGAGATAACTTATCACTTTTGTAGTAAAATTTTCATCGGCTTAGTATTGAAAAAACTGAAAATATAATTTTAATATAATATTAGGTATAAAAATTTGCAAAATGTGTTTTATTTACAAAGTATACACACAAAACCCAAACAAAGTATATGTGACCCTCCACTACAAAACCAGAGAACTTGATCAAACAAAAAAAATATTCAAGCTATATATATATATATTCAGAACAAGTTGTTTCTAAAATAATAATTTCGATTAGTATTAATAGACATTATAAAAACGCTTTCTTTTATTACAGTTTTAAAATAATGTTTATCTTAGAAAATTGTTTTGAAAAAAGTAAAGATAAAATTTTGATATTTTTCATAGTAAAAACTTTTATATGATGCGTCACTTAAAACTAAGATGTTCAAGTAGGAATTTTTTTTTACCATAAATAAATATTTAGATTAGATAAACCGCGCTAGTTCATGAGAAATTTTATGTATTTTATTATTTTGTGTTGTTCTTGTCGCAGCAAGAACAACGCGGAATTATGAAATAAAAGATAAAAATTTAGACGCGTTGAAATATAACGTGATATATTATCGATTAACACCAATATTTATAAAAAATTTACAGCAGAATAAATCTAAGTAGCATTAAAAATTCAACGAGAGAAAAATATTTCACGTCTCGATTACTATTTTAAAGTTTTTTTATATTATTTATGTTTTTATTTTAAATTTTATTTTATTTTTTAAGGTTTTATTTTAATTTTATTTTATTTAAAACTTTATTCTATTTTATTTTATTTTGTTTAAGGTTGTTTCAATTTATACCTTTTTGTATTAATAAACTCCTAAAGTAATGAATCATCCATTAGGCAAAGTAGACATTTGCCTAAGACCAGCCTAAAGATAGAAACACGTAATTTTAGCCCGGAAAAATAAATTCGATTTTTTAATAACGTTAGTATTTATTCTATTTCAGTAACAAACAAAAAATGTTGCTTTTTAAAATTGTAAAATAAGAATAACCAATCAATTATAGAATGCTGTCGATCTTTCAGTATTTTACTGCATTTTTCTATAAGCTGTTTTTTAATTTCAAGTCTCTATTTTCAAAGTTTAAGATAATAAGTCAACACTTTGCACAAACAAATGGCGAAATGGTGAAGTAAATTCTCCAAACAGTCATGTTTTTAGGTCATTTGATGTCAATCAACAACAATGTTGTTTAAATGGAGAAAAAGGAATACAGACCTTGGCTTTATTATTCTCCTGGCACTAATCAAGCTTATTGTTTTGCATTTGAACTTTTTTCTCTTTAAAAAATTCTAAAAGATTTTTTTGACTAGAAAAATGCTACTGCATGATTTTCACGCCATAAAAACAGTAAAATTCAAATTGAATCCATTTTTATGTTAAACAAACAAATCAAAGACGGGACACTTTAATTGAGCAAGAGTATTAAGCAAAGTACAAGTGTGCTTCTTATACTTTGGAGAATTTGTTATAAAAGTATAGAAAACCAGTTATAAAGATATGGAGAATCAGTAGTAAAATTACGGTGAATCAGTTATAAAAGTACGGATTATCATTTATAAAAGTACACAGAATCATTTATAAAATATGGAAAATAATTTATAATGTATAACGTATAATAAGTAATTTAACGATTTAATGTAAATAAAAAAAACTTCTTAAAACTTATACACTTTTTTCTAAACACTAAAAAAAAGGTATATATTTCTATCTTTAGGGTATATCACATACCCTACCCCTTCAAGGTAGAAAATTATACTTTTAAAGTTAAAAGTTATACTAAAAATGATCATATGTGGTTTAATTTGTTACCTAAAGGATACAATGTTCTACCATAGAGGGTATAAATTTCCACCTTAAGGGGTAGGAGATGTGGTATTCACTTAAGGTAGGATATATGATATACCTTTAAGGTTGTTTCTATCTTTTTTTTAGTGTGTTGTCATGCCTAAATATTTTTGTTTAGTGTAGTCATGTAGCAGTAGTGTAATTATGCCTGTTTTTTTTTTGTTGCTCTTAAAGCAATTTTTTAGAATGAACTGTTTTACTGGAAAACACTGAAGTAAATAAGGAATAAGTATAGAAACGATTGGTGTGGAATAGATAAGTGTAGAAATGGTCGGTTTGGTAAAGACTCGTATTTTACGGGTCCGGACAGCTAGGATAAATATAAGGAAAAAGTATAGAAAAGGTCGGTGTGTAACAGACTTACAAAGACCCGTATTTTTACGGATCCAATTTGCTAGTGAATACTTATTTTTATACAAATGCAAATGCATATATAAATTGGCCAAAAGTATTGGAATTCTAAATAAGTTTAGATACTATCTAAGTAAACAAAATTTTATTCAACTCTACTACTCATTTATTCATAGCTATATAAATTATAAAAATATTGTTAGGGGAAGTACCTCTAAAAGTAAGTTAGGAAATCTCTACCATCGTCAGAAACACGCAATCCGTTTAATATGTTCTGAAAATCGTTTTTCTCATTCAAATATTTTATTTAAAAACGTTAAAGCACTTAACGTTTACGAACTCAATGTCTATAATATTTTATGTTTTATGTTTTGTTGTAAAAGTGAAAAATTTTTAAAGATCTTTTTTCCCATAAACCTATCAACAAATATACTTTATGAAATGATAATTTATTAATTGAACCCTTTTGTCAAACAAAGTTTAGTCAATTTTGCATAAACTATCGAGCACCGTATTTATGGAACAAAATTGTTGTTCCTAATTTTGGTTTGTCAATTTCGTTTTCTGTTTTTAAAAATAAACTAAAAAACATATAAAAAAATATTTTTGAAGTGTAAAATTATTTTCAATCTGGATAGTTATTAAAATTATTTTCAGCCTTTGTTTATTCTACATTGTCAATAGTTATTAAATCAATTGTATTTTTATTTTATTATATATGCATGTTTGATATATTTTATATGGTTCTGGCGAAAAGATCTTTTGGATCTTCTTTCAGATACCAAGTTTATATATATTTATTTTGTTATATTACGAATAATATTGTAAACTATTACAAAAAAAAAAAAAAGGAAAAAAAAGGCATATTATATTAGTTGGCGTTATGTTTTTTGGATTTCTTTATAATGTTTTTTTTTTTTGATTTCTTTATGTTTTTTTCTTTATATGTTTTTTGGATTTCTTTACGTATATATCTATTTGTGAATAAAAATTCACAAATAGATATATACGTAAATAAAATTTCCAACTTATTTGTTCTACATTCGTTGCACAGCACCGTAATCTAAATTTTTATGTAATAAAACGCTGATGGACTTTTCAAGGTCTTTATCTAGTACTTTTACAATGTCTTCGAACGGCAGCTAAAATAATTTCATTTAAAATCCAATTATAGTTGTAATAGGAAAAAAACCATTACAAAGGAAGTCTGCATGTGGGCCACATATACCTTTCTTGTCGGGAAGATTATATCACATAAAGTAGCATTTTTATGTACCGTAAACTGGGGTTACTTTGAACGTTTTTGAGATGTTTTTATATGCCCTTCCTTCATTATTGACAATAATCAAAATTTAATAAAATGCATATAGGGGCTATGGTTGGCTTTTACTTAATTCAAATTCATAAAAATAATAAATCTCCTAAGTACATTAACTACTGCTTTGCTAACGTTAGTTTTAACAGTTTCAATATTTTTATCAGCATCTGGCAAACAATTGAGGACAATATTCACATTTAATGGGTAAATACCACATTTTTTCAAACTAGTTACTAAATTGCTGCTTACCTCTTGTAATCTAATGAATATATATAAGTATACAGAGTTTTTAATAAAGAAGGAAATTAATCCTTTGTGATGGTCTGTGCTTTTTTGGAACCTGAGATTTTTCATTGACCCAGTAATTTCCTTCTATGTCTTTAAAGAGGTCTATAAAATTCAACATCAAGTGGTTGCAATAAATCGGCAGAGTTTGCTATTAAACAAACAAACAAGATATTATTTTTTAAAGCTAACTAAAGTACCTTTTCACTAAAGTTACTGGAAAATCCTTTACAAATCTGACAAAAAAGATCTCAAACCAATCAGAAAAGCCGACAGAATCAAACCATCCTGATTTACTTCGATTATATCGTACATTAGGTGGCCCACCTTCAGTCCATGTTGTCCATAGATGTTCAGCTTTATAAACAACATAAGTAGGCACCATTTGGCCAGTGGCTAAACCACAAAACATGATTGACGTAACACTCATACTACTGTTTTTAATACGTTCTGGATATTTCACCCCTCTTTTGAAGATACACCACTTAGTTCCAAGATTATCTGATAAATTTGTTACATCATAGTTAAAAACATTACAAGAAGGAACTTAAATTTCTTCACCATACTTCAATGTAATTTTTAAATTATCAAAGAACTTTGTTATTTCAGAAGATGATACTGATGCACGATACTTTTTGATATTCTGACTTAATTGCTGAGTGAGAGCAGCATTGTGACATTTTAAAAATTTAAGGGTCCACTCTTTTTCAGTAAAGTTGTTGTAAAACTCAGGAAAAATTCTGCCTTCAATATCCAAAACCGACTTTCTTTATACACGAAGATCTGTTATATTAAAAGGAAAACCCCAAGCAGCAACTGCAATAGCATGTTATACAATTGCTAATTCTTGTAAATTTGAAAAAACTGTGGGCTTCCCAGGTATTTTTGGATTAAGTTTTTAATCTTATTATACAAAGTGCCAACGGGCACTCCATGAATACATGATGCTTTTTTGTATGACAAACCATTATCAATAGCTATCATAGCATTTGAATTTTGCGTTCAGTATAATTTATATACTGCTTGGCATCAGTTTTATTTTTGGTGTAAGCGTGGCATTATACTACTATGTAATGCTAAATAAAAAATTTAAAAATGATTAAATGCAGCACAATTTCAGAATGTTACACACAAATAGTATGGTATATTTTTTATTTAACTTATATTATAAGATTAAAGATTTATTAGTTATGAAAAAAGAAAATACACACACACAAATATATACATAATATATATATATATATATATATATATATATATATATATATATATATATATATATATATATATATATATTTATATATATATACATGTATATATATATATAAATATATATACATATATATATATATACATATATATATATATACATACATATGTATATATATATATTTAATGTATATTTATGATACATGATATATATTAAAAATTTAATATATATATATATATGCAAATACATATATATATATATATATATATATATATATATATATATATATATATATATATATATATATATATATATATATATATATATATATATATATATATATGAAAATACATATATACACATTAACATATATATATATATATATATATATATATATATATATATATATATATATATATATATATATATATATATATATATATATATATATATATATATATGGATATATGCATATATATACATATATATGCGTATATACGCATGTATATATGCGTATAAATATATACATATATATATATATGTATATATATATATGTATATATATATATGTATATATATATATATGTATATATATATATATATATATATATATACATATATATATATATATATATACATATATATATATATATATGTATATATATATATATATATATATATATATATGTATATATATATATATATATATATATATATATATATATATATATATATATATATATATATATATATATATATATATATATATATATATATATATTAGTAGTAGTAGAAAATCACTTAACAAAATTTTTTTTCATTTAACACTGTGTTTCATCAACAAAGATTCATCAGAAATCCTGATGCATTTCTGATGAATCTTTGTTGATGAAACACAGTGTTAAATGGAAAAAATTTTTGTTAAGTGATTTTCTACTACTAATATAATTGCTCTGTTCTTTTAAGAACATTGAGCACTCTATTGTGTAGAATACTTTTTAAAGTTGTTTAAATATATATATATATATATATATATATATATATATATATATATATATATATATATATATATATATATATATGTATATATGCGTAATTTCCATGTGTTTTAAAACAATATTGAAATTTAAAAATCACCACGTGCGCTATGTAAGTGCTATTAAATGTCATTCTAAAAAGGACTTTTTTTAAAATGTTTTATTCATCTATTCATGATATTACTTTTTTTAATGTTTATTTTCTTAAGCAGTCAACTTTATTTTATTTATTTAGCATATTTTTCAAATTTGTGCATTAATTCTTGGTTGTAAAATGAACGAAGATAGTTGCTCCCTTGATTTAGAACATTCAGTGGGTAAGATTCTTTATTAACTTATGTGATTCCTACTCATTTTCTAAAAGAACACTGCTTTTATGATTATCAAATTTTATTTTACTATTTTCAGAACTAATGTTGTCAGTTGAATCTACAGTACCTGTTGTCAAGCAGTTGAATCTACAGTACCTGTTGTCAAGCAGTTGAATCTACAGTACCTGTTGCCAAGCAGTTGAATCTACAGTACCTGTTGTCAAGCAGTTGAATCTACAGTACCTGTTGTCAAGCAGTTGAATCTACACTACCTGTTGTCAAGCAGTTGAATCTACAGTACCTGTTGTCAAGCAGTTGAATCTACAGTACCTGTTGTCAAGCATGTTTTTGCCACCTATGCAGATGTTTGTGCAAAATTTGCAGGACACGAAATGTTGAACACACTGTATTATGTTGTTACTTGTACAGGTAGCATGGAAAAGAACTTTGAAGGTTGACAAATTAATTAAATAATCTGTAGATAAAGTTTTGTCTAACTGTAGCAACTATTTAAACTCTATTTCTCATGTTTTTCCCCCTGTACCATAGTAATGCAATTTAAAAGTGTAATTTATTTCATTTAGAATTGTTTAAGAAAGAACACAAGTTATTATATGAGGAAAAAGGTTTTGCTTACACAGGAGTACCATTCATTGTGTCAACACGGGAAAAACTTGACTGTCAGCATGGAAAAGACAAATATTAAAAAAAGTTCAAGTACTATAAAAAGATAAATGAACACGCTGTAAGTTTGATAATATTTTTAAAACTTAATTTTAAATCATAATTTCATATTTCTTTTCTATAATTAACTTTCTGTAATAAATAAAAGTTATAACTACTTATACTAATTATTGCAGATTAAAATTTGACATTGTATATTCTTTAACATATATATTTGTATTTATTTCATAAACAACAAATCTGTGTTAAAATTTTATCTTGTTTAACTTGCGTTTATTTATTTTAATGTGTAGACTACAGATCACTATTGGCAAAAAAATGTATATACATACGTATGTGTACACTTACTTTATATATAAATAAAATATTTATTTTTAAACTAGATATTATACTGTATACTAATTTATATGTATATTACTAATTTATACATGATAAGAAGAATTTAAACAAATTTCCGAAAAGATGCTAATCTTGGCAAACAGAAACCATAGATTTACAAGAAAATGTTAGTATTTCTTTGCCTACTAATTTCAACTTTAAAAATGTTTTGTTTTTTGCAACATCTTGGCATTCTATGAGTAAGAATTTTCTCAACTTTACTCCAGTATTCTCAATATTACTCCGGTAATTGTAAAAATTTTTTGCTCAAATGTATAACAGTATAAATATGTATACAGAAACCTATTTTTTATGTATTTATGTTTTTATTTATTATATTCATAATTTTTTTTTCCGTTCAATTCTGTACCTAATATTTTTCATGTTGTGTACACAAACTTGTGTATTATGTAGATCCTTTTTCTGCATTTATTACAAGGCCCGTAATTATTCACCATAAGCGATTTTGTACATACTAATATTAATTGATCATAGTTTTCCAGGAACCAACCTCTGCAATATTGATAACAAGTTTATTGGTGTTGAGAATTTACGACAATGCTGCTTCTAACTTTTTACAAAATTTTTTTAAAAAAATTCTTTTAAAATTTATAAAAAACCATTCTTTCAAAATTGTTTTGAAATTTTTCAAAAATATCTTTTTAATTAGCTAGTGCAACTCGAAAAGTACACTGTTGCTTGTCAAAGCCGACATTTGTTTTTATTTTTAGGAAGTTGTAATACTGTAATTTTTTAAACTTTAGCGGATAAGTAACTTAACTTTTTTTTACCTCAATATCACTAAAATGGCAGTTATATTTAAGCATAATTTTAAATAGTCGTTTGTTTGGCTTTTTTAAAACATTAGTTAAATTTACAAAGCATGTAGCTTGCCGTGCATTAAGTATAATCGTGGAAGTATAAAAGAGATGGTAAAAATCAACTTATTGGAAGTATAAAAATTAATCGAGCGGTAAGCATCAACTTAATTTTATTGTTTCTTATTGTTTTGACTTACCGGATAAATTAAACTTAATTTTCGTGTAATTTGCTTTGTTAATTCTAAAGGTTGATCCTGTTTACGCTCTTTAATAAGGGATGGCTCTTTTACTTACTTGTTGTAAAAAATCGAATTACTTTTAAGCAGTTTAACTTCAAATGTACTTTACGTTTTATATGTAGTATGGTTTCCAATCGGTTTTAACCGATAACTGAAAACCGATATAAATGAAAACCTTTAAGGCACAGAAGGTATATTGGTGTCAACCTGCATAAAAGTGAATTTAAGAAAATATATAAAACCGGAAATACAAGAAAAATAAAGAAACAAACGTACCAATTCCCAATGAAACGGACATTGATTCAGAAAAGGAGGAGCATAGGATTGACGATGATTGTCTGTAAACAATAAGATCAATGCTGTCTACCCTGAAATTTTGATGAATGCACAAAAAGTAGTGAATAAAAATGTCATCAGTTCGTAATCAAACTTTTTAGAAGAAAAAATGAGCAAAATAAGCAGTGGAATTCTTAAGCAGAGAAGATGCAATGTTATCGACAGCAGATACTGTTCTTGAATTCATTCTTGCAAAACTATTTTCTATGAATACCGAAATAGGATCTATACTGCATTTAGATTTAAAAAAGCGCGTAGATGAAAAAATTTAACAGAAATGTAATACAGTTATTAAGGTGTCTAAACGATCCTTCAGTTGTTCCATTAAAAATACATTAAATTTTGCTGGAAAACTTGCGTTTAAGCTTTTGACTTCTGAACCATTACTAGCTGAAGCGCCATGTACAACATCGGAAAATTCACCTTTTTTTCTTAAGGATGAATTAAATGCACTTCTTAATAAAGATAGCATCACACACTTGCCCAAGTCTACTGATCAATTCAAATAACTTAAGCAAGAGTTTTTGTTGCACCAAAATACAAGCAAAAGAACAGGAGATCTTAAAAAAATTTACCATTCAATTCTCTCTATAAAGCCCGCATCAACAGATGTTGAACGGTTAACCGCGGGTTTTTTTTATTAAAACCGAAACCGCGGTTTTATATAAACGCGGTTTTTAGAAACTCTATGCGAAAGTAAAATATTTATGAAACAATCATATGTAAGTATATTGTTTTTGAAAAATATTACTTTTAAAAGTAAAAATAAACAACTGCATCATAATGATTACTTTTATGTAACTAAACAGCAAAGGCAATTTACATAAATTTTGAAATTCATTTTCAAAAAAAAGGTTAGTTACCATTACAAGTAAAAGTAAATTTTGTCTTCGAAATAGTAAACTTTACCTAGTAATTAATTATAAAGTAAGTTGTATTTACTTCATCAAATAATAAAGTATTTTATATTGTTTTAACGATTTATAAGATAGATTTAATTTATGTATATAATTTTGTAAACTTATAGCGTATTCATAAGCTTTATCTGCTACTGAGTTTTTCTGGGTTATACTTCTAGGAATTATTTTGATGTTTGAGGGTTCATTTTTATGGTGGGGAGTTGTGAAAGGTTATCCTTTCATATATAATATAAAGGGTGTTTCTATTGTATTTCTTGGCAATTATTGTCAACCTAGAGGATTGCTTTCTGTAGTGTCAGGGTTATTCCTAAATAATTTTTACATATATATTGAAAAAAAGTCTCAAATGTTAATGAGACTAGATAGATTTCAGGAAATACATTTTTAACAAGTTTTTAATATTTTTAAAAACGAATATTTTGAAAGTTTTACATGACCTTTTAAAAGAATATTTATTACAAAGATAAAATATGTTTTTGTTTTAGGTCTAAGTAGTGGCCAGCCACCATCAAGTGCTCCGAAATTAACCACTCTAGCCTCTTTTATGTACAATTAAATCAAATCAAACAACGATTTAAAAGCAAGTGTTAGAGTTGTAAACCAAACATCAAGCAGCAAGATCTTAGTGTCGAATCTTTACTAGAATTTTCTAAAAGCAGGTCATCACTTGAGTGATTACTAAGGCATTAGTAGTTCCCATTAAGGTTGTCAAAGTACCTTGCTCTTTCTGTTAAAAAATTGCCCCACAACACTATACTTTTTTTTCAACACCTTCACTTCCAATAAGGCTGCAAGAAAACACTATTCGATTTGGAAAATACTCTATTCATTTTAATACAATATTCATTTTATAAAATACAATATTCATTAATACAATATTCATTTTATAAAATAACTTAAATCAATTAGGCAAAGTTTTTGTCCAGATTCAAATGCCTCTCCAATTCTTTCTAAAGTTGTGCTAAGTGTCGTTGGTGGTTCAATCTGAATCTCATCAACAGAAACAAGAAAATTCTAAGAACCAGCATCAGAATTTATTTTCACGACCAATTTTGGCTTAAGCTGAGTTTTGAAAGTAATGTCTCATTTAATTTTCTTGTTATAAGAATTTGGTTAAGAGCTTGATTTCCTATATGCATATTTTCTACCTGTAGCATGCAGTAAAGAAAATTTTCCTGCAAACAACAGCATGAATTTACGTGAAGATTGGTAAAAACGATACTTTGAATCCTGCTCTCTTGAAGCTTGACCATTTGAATATTTTTATATAGGAGAAGGCAAGCGTCTTTGTATTGTCCAGAGTGCTTGATAGCAAACTTTTCAGAAATAAAACCTTTCAAACAAACTTTTCAGAAATAAAACCTTTTGAAATACTAAATTGAAACAATGGTTGTTCATGAAGTGTTAGATTGGCCCTTTGAATGGTTGTTCATGATGTGTTAGATTGGCTCCTTGAAAGAATTAGGACTAATTGTTTTTCCATCTAATTCTGATATGAAGTGTTGCAGTGGCAGTTCATTCTGATTTAGTAAACATCCTAAAAGGTGTAAGTTTTTTTTTATAATTTTTTCAAGTTTGACAACCAAACCACTATCGCAACCTGCATTTGAACTTGTATTATCTAAAACAACAGCTATTAAACTCTGAACACTGTTTTATTCTAATAAAATATTAGCAGTAGCATTTGCCACGGTAGCACCAATTTCTTTAGGTATAACTTGAGTCAAATAACTTTGTGGTGTAGGTCCACTCTCTGCTGTAAATGTTAGATAATATTCTTGCTTGATTGCTTCAACAATGACTGGATCTCCATTAATGTTATACCTAATAGAATATGTTAATGTAGACTTTTTCCATCAACTCCTATAACCTCTAGTTCTTTAATGTCAGGTAAATGTTAGAGGTTATAAATTATAATACATCTTGAGCCTAGGTATACCATGCCCTCTAGAAAACATATGACCAAAACAGTTGTTTCTCTAGTTTATGAAAAAATGAAAATACAAATTATGAATGATGTAGCAAAAGCGGATTTTTTGAGTTTCACCACTGACGGATGGACTACACATCACAATATTATAAGCACTTATTCTTTAACAGCACATTGGATAAACTCAGAGTTTAATTCTATGATAGCTGTGCTTCAACTTAAAAAAATGACAGGCTCTCATACAGGTGTAAAGATATCAAAATTTCTAAAGGGTTCTTTAAATGAATGGAAAATATCAACTAACAAAGTGTACTTTGTCCTCTCAGATAATGCTGCTAACATGAAATTAGCCATAAAAGAAGCTGGTTTAGAAAAAAATTCTCTAAGTTACGTAATCCACACTCTTCAACTTTGTATAAACGACAAACTTTTTAAGCAGCAAACAATTGTGAATGATCTTATAGCTAAGGCTAGAAAAATTGGCACACACTTTCACCATTCTTTGCCCTCCATGGACATGCTACATGAAATTCAAGATGTAGTTACAAGATGGAACTCAACATTTTACATGCTAGAAAGGTTAGTTGAACGAAAAATCTCCCTAACATTTTTTTAATTAGAAATCAAAAGTGCAATGCCTCAAAACTTACAGAAGACCAATGGTTATTGGCTGAGACGCTTATCTTAGTTTTAAAACATTTTGTGGCGGCTACACTAGAGATGAATGAAAACAGGGCATCAGTGTCTCAAATTGTTCCATTTATAGTTTCAATGGAAGCGTACCTAGCCTATGCTTCAGAAAAAACAGGTGAAATAAAAACTATAATAGAAGAGTTAAAAAAAGATTTTATTTCAAGGTTTTTCAGCTATAAATAAAAACTTGAACATTCCTACAGTTTTAGATCCAAGATTCAAACTGAGTTATGTCATATCAGATGAGGAGAAAGAGACTATAAAAACAAATATTCTAGAACCTAAATAAAACGGATATTACAGAGAGCCTTATTACTACCGACAACTTAACTCAATCAGATGATGAAACAAACGCTTCATCTGAATTAACCCAAGTATCTAGCTCTCCACCCAAAAAATTAAAAATGGCAGAAAGCATATACAGTTTTTATCATGTTTCAAAAACACCACTTGATTTAACAAAATCAACGAAAGCGAAGAACTGTAAAAAGCTTTCAACAAAAGCTCAAACTTATTTTGAGAAAAAGGAAAAAATGTAAGTTGTAATAATTTTAAAATAAAAACTTTGCTAACATCTTGTTCTTGTCTGATTCATATTAAATTATTAAGGAAAATACCTTATTCCAACTTATTATAAATTATTATATAAATAATAGCTATGGAAATAAAATAATATTAATAATATTCATTAATGGTTAACATTTTGAACAATAAAAATTAGGATTTTTTATTATTATTTGATTTTGTTATTTACTTACATTTCTTATAGAGTTGATGTAATAAACTTTTACTTATCAAGTAAAATCTTATCAAGCCTAATCTGCATCAAAAAGAATGTCCTTATAAATGGTGGGGAAATAGCAAAGAAACATGTATAAAGAAACACTCTAGTAGCAATAATATTTTAGACCTCTCACACCTAGCAAAAAAATATTTAGGAGCTCCGCCTTCTTCTGTTTTCAGCGAAAGATTGTTTAGTACTGGGGGAACCATTTATGAACCGACACGGTCCCGACTAACTGCAGAATATGGAGAATATATAGCTTTTGTGCATGCGAATTGGCAATTTTTTTGAGAAATGGAAACAAAAAAATAGATTCACAGCTTTATATAACATATTTTATTTCTTTTCATAACATAAAAATTTATATTTTTTTCTAACACTACACAATTTGTTCTATTATGCTTAAAATATGTTATACTTTATGTTTATATTTTTTAAATTTGCATTTCTTGATTTTGAACTTCTCTCTTTGTATAGTTTGGATCCATAAGTTATATAATTAAATAAAGTTTAAAAAGTTTTCAAAACAATCGGCATCGGCCGATGGTTATCAAGGTCGATGCCGATGCATCGGATAAATGGTCGATGCATCGGCAGGCCAATGCCAATGCATCGGTGCACCCCTAATTCTAATAATTAAGTTTCTATATTATAAATTATAACGCCCCTCGTCCCTAAATTATGTTAATCCATAAATTTACTTAAGTTGATATCCCTAAATGATTATCGACTTTTACAGTTTATTTTACTTTAAATGTATATATTCAAAGTATAAGAACGAACTCCAGGGTGACTCTTATTAAATCTTGACGCTGGGAGTGGCTTAATATGGCCACAGTAATTCATACAAGGAGGGATTTGAGATTTATAGAGATAAAGAATAGAATCCGGAGTAAGAAAGTGGCGAATACAATAAAGAGATGCAACCTTAGCAGATATTAATTTGTTGTGTAATGTTGGCTTCTTATGAAGATAAAAAATAAATGGTAGTACCATCAGCGAACAATGCCACCTAAAGAAGGATTAAATAATCTTAAAGATGTAACCTGATACACTGTACGAGGAGTGCTTATGGAGAAAACCAGCATGTCACACTTTATCAAAAGCTTTAGAAATGTCAAGAGCAACACCCTTCACCTCTCCACATCTATCTAATGCACAATAAAACCTATCTGTTATTACTGTTAGCAAACTAGCTGTAGAACAAAGAGATCGAAATCCTTATTGATGATCAGAAAGTATGTTATTAAATAACAAGATAAGCATTTGGTTTCGAAAGTATAGACGACAGCTCCGGAGAACACTTCTGCAAGACTACAACAGGTATGTTGTTCGGACCACAAGCTGTAGAAAAGGCTAAGCAAGAAATCACTTTAGATACAGAAGCTGGAGCGATACGAATGTCAAGCAATTGATCAACCTGTGCGTTGATTATATCAGGACGCAATTAGTGGAATCAAGAGATGATATAGGTAAGAGGTTCTAAGCAAACAATTCAGCAATTCAGTGAAGTGACAAAATCTGAACCATACAAGAGAGGTGGAATAATAAATTTGCCCTTATTATAGATACTGTTAAAAATTCTCCTGAAGTCACGAGAGCCTAATTTTTGAGATAAAATACAAGTTTTCTGATAGATATGAAAGTAATGGTTAAAATTGGAAATTGCAGCAGTGCAATGCGAGAAAAACCATGGAGAAGAGTGAGACTTGACTTGGAATTGTCGAGAAGGAATAAAAGATTCCACGCCAGCTTGAATCCAAGAAGATACGTAAGAAGTATATTTTTCAGCAGGAAGTCGAAAGATTTCTACCCAAGGGCCATCACGAAGAAAATCAAGGAAAGAGTCACAGTCAGCTTTAAGGTAGATGCAAGAGGTGCAATAATAACGGGATTTTCATGATGAAGAAGAATGAGATAATAGTTTTAGAGAGATTAAACCGTAATCAAAAGTATCTAAGGATGAATGTGTACAAACTGAACATTTACTATGATCAGAAAGAAGACGTAAGTCAAGCAAAGAAAGGTAAAGGATTCGGGTTGTCTGGTAAGCGAGTTGGAAAGTTAACTATTTGAGTTAGAGATAAAAAAAGGCAAAAGTTGTGGGTCTTAAAGCTTGCAGAGCTACTGACACTAGATCCAAGCCGTTCAGCGTGATGAGCATTAAAGTCACCACCAACAACGGTATTGGCTAAAAGATGAAGAGAGAGGGCTTAGTTAATTTGATCAGAAATAACATCAAGAAAAGTGCAGTCTTGAGATAAAGGAGAGAGATATAGAAAAAAGAGAAAGGAGATAGAGTGAAGTGGTGCTAAATGAAAGCTTATAAAAAAATAGTCTGTGGGTTCAAACCTAGTTTCCCAACAAATAGGTGAATTTTTAAGAATGTAAATGCTCAGACCAAGCATGTGACTATTGGAGTCTTTACGAATTAAAGGAAGATAACCATCAACACTAAAATTATAAGATGAGACAGCCAAACTCAAATTAGTCTCACAAAGAGCAAGTTGGTCTGGTGAACTTTGCAAGAAATAGGACTTGATGGAAGAAAATTTACTTTGAAGACCACGAATATTAGTGAATGATAGATTTAGAGAACTTGGTGATGATGATGGTTTTTTGTGTTTTATAGTTTTTGGTACTTTAGTCATTTTAAAATTTGTTAAAGAACTTGAATCAAAACACAGATAGTACTCAGTACACTATTTCATAGCCCAAGCAATTGCCTCATTACTATTAATAAACCCTAAGCCGTAACAAAGGGCTCCAAATGTGGTATCGCCGTTGCAAAACAAATGTACGAACAGGGACACCATCCAAGCGCCACATAACGCTGTTATTACTCTGATATTTTACAGCTGTTGATAGAATCAGCCTCTCTGAGAGCTACCACAGAGTTCAGGAAACCTGACTACCAGCCGGCCTCAGAACCATAAAACTGAGTTTTAGAGCTGTACCCTCATTAGAAGATTATAGAATGGTCTATCCTATATACTGACTGACTTTCTAGGGATTGGCACAGTTGAGTGTAATAACATCGACAACTTATTTTGCTTAGGCAGGCAATCTTTTAATTAAAAGACAACTGCTGAAGTTGTCTTTTAATTAAAAGAAGAAAAAAAGAAGAAAAATAGTTTATTTATATCTAAAAATTTTAACTTTTTATTATAACTTTAGATTAGGGGAGACTGGGGTAATGGCGAACGCGGGTTAACTCCGAACATGGTCAAAACAGCATTGCAAAAAAATAAATTCGACAATTTCTTTTTACCTGCTGAGAAGGGATCCTATGCTCAGTTCCAGACGTGCATTAGTGTAATGAAGCTGCGGAAGTTGTTTACTATAATTTGATTTTAACTTTTTCTGATAATTTTATGCAACTTTTTTCTTGAGTAACACTTTGTTGTAGCTTCTATGGAAATAAAACCACTCCTTTTTTTTGTTGTTGTTGCATAATATAATTTTTAGACTTTACAATTACAATTAGCATTTTATTCGTTATTACACAGCAGTGTTTGTGATTGCCCCCCGATGTGTTTGGAATTACCTCACGTAGGTAGGGTAATTCCAAACACCAATGGTTTTATTTTTGCCATAAATTTTTATTTTATAATAAGATTTAAAAAAATTACTTTTGAGGGTTTGTGACTGAATAGTTAAACTAATTGATAAGCAATAAACATGATCAATTTTGTATAACTGGTGTCTTTAATTCGCATTCCCGCTTAGGTGTTTGCCAATACCTTACTCTCCCCTAAATTGCATTCAAAATGCGTCACTTAAATTATAAACTATTATTTATAGTCTTAAAACTAACTATTCTATAACTGAGCAGTAAAATTGAGCAGTAAAGCTAAAAATAAATCATTTATATATCAGCAGCAAAGCTTGTCATTCTATAATTATTAATTCATGAGCAGCCGTGATCAGCGAGATGAATAAATTAGAATATGACAGTGATTGCCTTACCACTATTATCATTTTCCAATCTTCAAAAAATGATTGCATTCCTTTATTTTTTTTCTTGTTTTATATTTTAAACTGAATATTTGATTATTTTTTTATGACATTATTAATATTAAAAAATATTATTCATTAAAAATGTTACTAACTTCATAATTAAATTAGGAAAAAACTACATATAAATCAAAACACAAATATTGTACATATTCTACCCAGATGTTTTTTAGTAAGTGAATTGATAAATAAATACAAACATAAATTATGCTCAAATACTAATTAAAATAAAAATTGTATTTATATTGCAATAATTGTATTTTATTACAAATATTGTTACAAAGCTACTCATGGTATTAGATACTTAAAAGTTTGAACAAGATATAACTACACGGATATGAGGTTGTAATAAGAATGGTCTTGCTAATGGCATGCTCTCTGAAGAGGCACAGTAAGCACAAACAAGGATTTTAAACTTTTCCGTTAAAACTACATACGCAAATGCAGCCGTTCGAAATAAACTCTGATGTATTATGCCGACTTTGGTGCTCATCAGATTGATTATTAGGTTGTGCTCACCATATGATTTTTTTTTATGCCCTTATGTATGTTTTATAAACTGTTGATGTATTTCAAATTGTCAATATTTTATTGCACTGTTTTTTTTTTTTTTTATTAATGACGTAAATCTTTACCTAAAATTAGTTACCTAAATATCTAACATTTATAGTTATTTAAAATTGGACGATTGAATATCCGATAAAAATTTGTTCAAAAATCCAAATATCTGTGAGTAACTAAGGAAAATATTTGTTTGTTAAACAATAAAGGTATCCATTGCAGCTAAATAAAAAAATATGACTTTTATATAAAATGTGACCTTGTATTGGTGCTCATGCCAAATTTAATGAATATAGCACTTGTAAAAAATCTGTAACTATCAAAATAGGCTGTTCTTATGGAATTTAGGTGTCCATAAAACTAGGTATCCATAGTAAGGTAATGAAAAATGCAGACCTCAAATAAGTACTCGTACCAAATCTAGTAAAAAAAGACCTAATATTTAGTTAGTTATTAATTTTGTCATTAAGTAAATCCTGGCCCATTGTGCAACGCTTGTTTTAAATATCGGGGAAAGTCAGGTAGCGCCGGACGGCAGATAACACCGGATACTTGATGTACGGCTTAAAAATTAGATATATTAATATGTGAATCAAATAATGGATAATACTGGAGCTAGGAAACAATATCTTGCACTCCCAGCCAAACGCTTTGACATATTATATTTGAATGAATTATTTGAGTGAAAATATGGTATATGAAAAATATATACCATATTTTCACTCAAATAATTCACTCAAATATAATATGTCAAAGCGTTTGGGTGGGAGTGCAAGATATTGTTTCCTAGCTCCAGTATTATCCATTATTTGATTCACATATTAATATATCTAATTTTTATGAAAACTTTTTATAAATTAAAGATAAACTTTTATTTGCAATATTTATTTAAAAAAATTTGTCTAACACTTTAATTTAATGATTTTAAAACTAGTATTTGTGAATGAGGTATGATCGGAGGGTATCGGACACATGTTTGGAGGGTGGTTAGAGACAACTTAATCCGTTTACATATTAAAGATGAGCAATTTTTTTCATATAAATAACGATACATTTAATATAATCAACAAAACCATATTAGCAATTCATTTAATTCCAATAAGAACACCAAAGTTTTGAAGAAGTGTTTTTAAAGTGTTTATTTTCATTAGTAAAAAGCAAATGTTTACATTTTTAAATGATGACATTTTCATTCCCATTCCTTATATATTAGAGGCAGTTTATAAAGACAATTTTTTGAAAATTTGTTATAAACAGTCCAAAGCTAATTTATTATATACTATATTTGTGTCACACCGATAAAAAAGAGATAAAATCATAGTTAAACTATGTGCCCGGGACTACCCTCCAATTTTGAAACATGCCATTTTTCTAATACTTTTTCTTTTATGTTTTGTTGATTATTAAGGTGAGCTATAGTTATTTTTTTGTTTCTTATTTAAAAGATAAATGTTTATACTTGTAAAAAAGTCTTTTGACACTTTGTTTACTGTTAGTTCTGTTAGTATTTTTTCCTTAAGTGTCCGAGGACACTTAAAGAAAAAACGATCACCCGGCTTTCCCCTATAAGTCTAGTATAAATCCTAATTGTAAACACTATTTTATCAAAATTGAGTCAAATTTATCAGGATAAAATCTCTAATTGCGTGATAATTTGTATAAAGGTATTTTTGCAAAACAGATTTTAAATTAATATGGAGTTTAAAATCTAAGTTGTTACAAAATTAAAAGAAAAAGAGAAAAAAATAAATAAATGTCAACTTTATGTTTAAAAAAAAATGTTTAATCAGAATTATATGTTTAAAATGCACATTTTATAACACTTTCATGGTTAAAGTGTATATCTTATAACATAAAGTTTATTTTTTGAACTTAACGTGGTCATTTTAAACATAAACTTACATTTACGAGTCTGCAAATAGTCTGATCTGCAAATAGTCTTAAAAGCGGCACATCTCATATTTTTAAATATTATGGCTGTATTAAAAAGACATTGAACTTTTTCACCAATTTAATATCAAGTTTGGACAATTTTATAAAAATAACTTTAAATACCATTAAATTACCATTGTTTCAGTTAAAAATTAAGTTGTGAAGGTTATCACTACTAAAAGATACGAGTTCAAACGCAACTGTTTAACCACAAAACTGCTATTGGTGAAAAAAACTTTATACATTTGTTCAATTTTTTTTTGTTTATCGAACTTTTGGAGTAAAAATCTTCCAATAATTGACCAAGAGAATTGTGCAATGTAAGTCAAAAATATATCAATTTATATATTTTTGGGCTTCCATAATGGAATCAACCAAAATAAACCAAAAAAATCAAATATAAAAAACACAAACTTTTCCTCCAACCAAAACAAAATTAAAAAAAAAAGATTTTGCTCAAATGTCATTAAAGGAGTTTTAATGACATTTGAGCAAAACTTATCCCTCCTACACAATTTTTTGTTTGGCTTCATTTTAACACGAATACTGTTAAGATTTAAAGCAACGTTTTTAGATCCATTCAATTTTCAATTTTTCATAGAAGGGTAAATCTTTTTTAGTAAAATGCAAACAATCTTGCCCATAAGTGCATAAATAATTTTGATTTTTTTTGAACTGCAAAGAGAGTTTGAATGTCTTGTTGTTGTTTTGTGTGTGTCTTTTTTTTATTTTTTATTTTTATTTTTGTATTTTTCAGTTGAAACTTTGCAATTTATTCACTCATTAAAGTGAAGATGCTCTCAGAATATTTTTAACGATTTTGTCTACTATTTCAATATGCGAAAGAAGTTTCAGCAGTCCTAAATATGTAAAAAAAAGTTGTTTACAATATACCATAGAAAAGAAATGCTTATACAGTCAGGGCCGCCGAGAAGGATGGGCAAAACGGGCATACGTGCCCCCGACGCCAAGATAATAGGGGCACCAAAGTACGAAAGACAAAAATAAAAATTAATGAGGTTTAATTTACAAAAAAGTAAAAAATAATGTTTTTATTGATGAGATATAAAAGAAATTTACTTGGTGTTGTGCGTAACAAGTTACTTTTATTTGTATTACCAAATAATTATATTTTAAATAGCAAAATTAAAAAAAAACTAAATTAGCTAATTTTATTTGCTAACGCTTAACAAATTCCTAAGAAGCGTTAAAATCTCAACTCAAATCAAATGTCTTGCCTACCCTTAAAAAGAAAACAAAGTCAAGATTTATATCTGCAAGCTGGTGTCTCTCACCTATACCGTGCAAGTTGATGGAGAGAATTATCACGACGAGTGGTGTCAAGGATCAGTTATTGCATCACTGCTATTTGTGTTCTTCATCAATGGCTTACCAAAATGCATTTATAACCATACCAAGTTATATGCCGTTGATGGTAACATCATTTGATTTATCGATGTCAATGGGTTTTATTCTAATTATGAAAAACTGACGCAATCTAATTCCAACATTGAGCGTGACCTTGAAGTACTAATATCTAACAACCACAAAGTACAAGTGAAGCAGCAGCTTGGTATGGTAATCGAATGTAATCGAATCGTTGGATATCTCAATAAGTCATTTCGGTATTAGAGCTCTTTAGTTATGGAAAAAAACTCTACTAGCTGTACATTTAACAGCACCAAGAGTTTTGTATTTGTAAATTTTTCTTCTCAAACATGTCAAACAACGCGCAATATTGTTAATTAAACATTTTAGTTATGATCAAAAACTAAAAGTACTTGGCTTAACTACCCTTATTATACTGCAATACAAAATTGCTTATCATTTACAATTAAAATTAAGAATGTGGAAACTGTTTCTTTAAGATTCTCATTCTGCTGGTTGAAAGATAAAGAACAGACAGGAGCTCAATTAAGATGACGGATGACAGGGATCACCACATTCTTTTCATAGAGCCTCTTTAACAATAACATTTAAATAAAAATGAATTATTTTTTGTGAAAAATGCTACATAATTTCAATTAAAAATAAAATAGATATGATATGATTTTGCAACTTTAAAATGCAAGAAAAATCATTTTATTTGAATTTTAATAAATTTACAGAGTCTTTCTTTCAAATAATTCTTAATTTTATTAAATAATAACTTAAAATATTATATTGGTAAAAACAATGTATCGAATCGTAATCGTTAATCGTAGACGCAAACGTTTCCGATACGAATTATATGTCAATACCTAATAAATTACAGAATACAGGTTACAAAAGCAGATTTGTGAGTATATGCCAAGTTTTGCTATTTTCGTTAATCAAACTTAAGCGTCTAGGTGGGTCGCAGGAAGTATTGAACATCTAACGAATAACATCAAAATGAACATCCAACAAATAAGATCATTAAAAAAACTCAAATCAGTATGAATTATTTTAATTTAACAAAATATTTGCCATAATATAATAAATAAAATTTTTATTTTTATTCGACTTTAAAGCTATTCGAAAATAACTTTTTATATTTATAAATATTTCTTTATATAGAAGTTTTCGAAAATGAAATTTTAAGTCTACAACTAAAGTTAAAATTAAAATTCTACAACTTATTAGTTTTTTTTTATCTCTGTAGATAACCTAAAAGTTATGGTATTAAATATTATTTATATAAATTGATAAGAAGACATAAAGTTTTATTAATAATCTATTGTTATTATTTCTTTAGTTTTTAAATTTTAAATCAAAGTATTATTATTTTGTTTATTGTTATTATTAGTTTTAATGTTATTTTAATGCAAAAGAAAAATATTAGAGAAATGAAATATTATAGATTTCATTTAAGATTTAACTTTTTTACAGATATTGATTGCCTATTTACATAACTATTTAAAAAAAGATAAAATTATCTATTTTAAAAAAAGTGATTTTTTTTTTTTCTAAGCTTATTAAAGTTGATAGCTGTATTCGTTTTAATTGTTAAGTGTTTTAGTAAAGTATTAATAGATTTTATACATATTTGGAATCAAAAACTTCTAAAAAACATTTTAAAAGTTTAAATGTTTAGTTTTTAAAAATATGTATGTGTCAATATCTCGTTGTCTCACTGCAAATAACAATTTTTCTGCTTTTTATTTTAGGTTTTAAAGTTATGTCAACTTTCAGGATCTCGCTATCAATCAACTCAGATTCAATCTTCAGAATTGGTATAACATTGTAAAGCCCGGCTACTATTTATAATAATGATATTTATAAAAATAACTATTTTAGATAAATATTGAGATAAAATGGTTATAAATCTTTATGTATAAATAAAATTGTGACATTAAAATATACTCAATTATTTTTGAATAATTTGTCATAAAGTAATTAGTTTTATAGATTCTACTGTATATATTAATGTATATATTTATATATTTATATATTAATGTATATATTTATATATGTATATATTTATATATGTATATATTAATGTATATATTTATATATGTATATATGGATATGACTATGTATATATATTGTTATTATTAGAATATACTATTTTGAAACTTTTTATTTTGATGTTTATAAATTTTTTTTTAAATTTTAGTTTGCAAGATTACAAGAAATTATACCTGAAAAAAAGAAGCAAGTTGCAGACTTTCGCAAGGAACATGCTAATACAAAAATCGGTGAAGTAACTGTTGGAATGGTGAGAAATAAAAGCCTTTTGTTTTTTACTTTTTCTTTATTCTTCTAAGTATTTTTTTTAATGTTACAATTTTATTTTTGAATAGGTTTATGGTGGCATGAGGAGTATCAAAGGTTTAGTTACTGAAACATCTGTACTTGATCCTGAAGAGGTGAATAATAAAGATAAATTTCTCAACTATAAAATTTTTCTACAACAGTTTTTAATTAATTAGAATTTGGTTCCTTAAAATATTAGATTTTTCATAATATACTCTGTTTAAACTTTTTATTTCATAATAGGGTATTCGTTTCAGAGGTTATAGCATTCCTGAATGTCAAAAAGTAAGTTATTTTGAACCTTTTAATGTTTAAATACATTAATATTTTAATGATAAAATAAATTAAAAAAATAAATTGTTTCTTAGCTGTTACCAACTGCAGATGGTGGGCGTGAGCCATTGCCAGAAGGAATATTTTGGCTTCTTTGCACTGGTGAAATTCCTACAAAAGCTCAAGTATATCATTTTTTATAATTATGGTTCCATTCTTGTTTGGTTTATATATTTATATATATATATATATATATATATATATATATATATATATATATATATATATATATATATATATATATATATATTAGGGTGGTGCTGAAAACAACTTTTTAAAAAAATATGTGCTGACACCTAAATGTGTTCTATATAATAAAAATTTCAATAAAAAGTATTTTTAAAGGTGCCACAAGACCCTTAAACATTAAACAGGAGGTTAATATTATCTAAAATTAACTTTTCCAAAAGTATGTCATGTTGGGTCTCAAATGAAGCAAAGTTATATAAAAAATTTTAAAATATAAATCATTTTATAAATAAATTATTTTAGATTTTAATAAATAGAAAATGACATTTTTTAACTTGAAACAAAAAAAGGGAATTTAACAAGAGTTTTTTAATTAAATTTTTTTCTCAATTTTTTTTTATAAAATAATGATTACTTTTGAAATTTTTATATTATTTCGCTTCATTTGAGACCCTACATGACACTTTTGGAAAACTTATTTTTTGATAATATTAAGAACCTGTTTGATGTTTAATGGTCTTGCGGCACCCCTAAAAATATTTTTTATTCAAAAAATTTTTAAATCCAGTATTATTTTATAATACAGTACACATTTAGGAGGTGTTAGCAGACACCTCCTAAATGACATTTTCAAAAAAAGTTGTTTTTAGCTCCACCCTAATATATATATATATATATATATATATATATATATATATATATATATATATATATATATATATATATATATATATACATATATATATATATATATATATCTTCTATAACCTATTTAGATAAGCATTTGCTCACTAGATTTGTTTATCTTTATAGCATACCGTGTTTTAAGAAAAAGAAGAAAAAAATAAAGAATAATAAAAGATAAGATTGCTGCCTCGTGCTAAACCCTCAGTCCATGTAGCAGCATTCCCCCGCGAGTCAGGCTATTTGTCAGTTGATGTATGTACTGAAGCCCCTGGCAGCAGGCTATATCAGTGTGACATCAGAGTGCTCATCTAAACAAGCAATTTAAGTTGTAGTAATAGTTATCTATATACGCTATTGTATAAGTACGGTAGCGTATATAGATAAAAAATTGTTACTAGTTTTTCCTACCTTTATTACAAGTGGCATTTTCAGAAAGAGAAAAAAATAATAAGATTAATGAAAGAAAGGATTACTGCCCTATGCCAATCTCTTAGTATATGTATGTGTGTGTGTGTATATATATATATATATATATATATATATATATATATATATATATATATATATATATATATATATATATATATATATGTATCAAACTGTTAGAGGTCTAAAAAAAAATAGAGATCGAAAAAACCATGTGAAATTAGGTTAGTTGCCAACCTAATTTCACATGGTTTTTTTTGCAAAAAGAATGATAAAAACATAGCATGGCTTCACCCTAAACTCTCATTTAATGTAGCAGCAACTATACATGCTCTTTCTATGAATCTGCCAACCTAAATGTGCTTTGAAATTTATTTGTGTGTCTGTGTTTTTAACTAAAAATAAAAAATAAGGAACTTAACAAGATTTTTTGATTTTTTTCTCAATGTTTTTTTATAATATGATGATTATTTTTATAGTTTTCCTTTTTTGAGGTTTTTAATTTAAATTTGAAAAAAATCACATATCAAAATTTCATTTTAATTTAAATTGTATTTCATCAATAGAATCATCAGAAATAAATGATCGAAAACTTCAATTTATACCAAAAATTAAATTACAGGAAGTGGTAAATGTTTTGAATACTGTAAAATTTCACACATTTGTGGAATATGCTGGCGATAACATGACATAAGATGCTATTATAAAAAGAATTCTTAAGAATTGTTTACTGGTTTTTAAAAAAAAATATAATTATTTAAATGGGGATTTGATGTAATTATTTTTTGAGCTATTTACACAAATAAACTGTCATTTATAATCTAGTATTAATTACATTGTTGCATATTTGTTTTGCTAATTTATATGAAATAGTCCAAAAAATATAATATTCATAACATTATATGACTATGTAAGTTGTAATTAATAAATTATACTTTTTTCCCATCAGGTTGATTCTCTTTCCAGAGATTGGGCATCTCGTGCAGAACTTCCACAACATGTTGTAATGATGCTTAACAATTTTCCTGAGGATCTTCATCCTATGACGCAATTTGCAACAGCGATTGCTGCTTTGAACAAGGACAGTAAATTTGCGCAAGCTTACTCAAAGGGTGTCTCAAAATCTGATTACTGGATTGTGAGTTGAACAAATGTGCTTAAATAATATAAAAATAAATAAAAAATTGAATGAAAAGGTTTTATAATATACATTTTTTAGTTTTACTAGCATATATTTTTTTAAATTTTGTTATAATTTTAACATTAATTTAATATTTCTTATGATTAATCTAAATTAATTTTAATTTTTTCACTCTTTCATATAATCATAGTATGCTTTTGAAGATTCGATGGATTTGATTAGCAAACTTCCTGTTGTTGCAGCATGTATATATAGAAATTTGTACAGAGATGGAAAAGTTTCTCCAATTGATCCATCTAAAGATTGGAGTGCAAATTTAGCAAATATGTTGGGTTATACCAATATCGATTTTACAGAACTTATGCGGTTATATTTAGTCATTCATTGTGATCACGAGGGGGGAAATGTAAGTGCTCATGCAACTCACTTAGTTGGAAGTGCCCTTTCAGATCCATATTTATCACTTTCTGCTGGTATGTGTGGGTTGGCTGGTCCACTTCATGGTCTTGCTAACCAGGTTAAAAAGATATTAATGTAATCTAATATTTAGCTTTTTTAGTGCCATTTTAATAATGTGTATTTGTTTATTTATGTGTATTTATTTTTTTTGTTTGAAGGAAGTTTTAATATGGTTAAAAAAATTAGTTGATGATATTGGCTATGATGTTACTAAAGAACAGATGTTGGAATACATACGCAAAACATTAGAGACTTCAGTAAGGAAGATTTTCTATTCACAAGATATTCTCTAATGTTTTTATGCTATTTGATTTAAAAATTAATTAATTTAAATCCAGGTTATTCCAGGCTATGGTCACGCTGTACTTAGAAAGACTGATCCTCGTTACACATGTCAGCGTGAGTTTGCACTTAAGCATCTTCCCAACGATCCTCTATTTAAAATAGTTGAAAAAGTTTATGATGTTGTTCCAAATGAGTTGCTTGCCCTTGGAAAAGTTGCCAATCCATGGCCAAACGTTGATGCACATTCGGGAGTTTTATTACAGGTAAATATTAATAAACAGATCAGTTTTTAAAATTAGCCAAAAATGTATATTTTATGCTTTTTATGTTGTTTCTGTTTAGTATTACGGAATGACAGAAATGAATTATTACACAGTATTGTTTGGAGTTTCTCGTGCTCTCGGAGTTTTATCTTCGCTCGTATGGGATCGCATATTTAGTCTACCTATTGAGCGCCCTAAAAGTATGAGCACCGAACAACTGATAAAAATGGTTAGAAAATAATGCTAAAGAATTTCCAGAATTATACGTTTTATATGTAAATAAACAGTTCAATATATAAAAAGTCTTTATGATTTTGAAAATAACAACATTACAAAAAAAAAGTGTGTATTAAAACGTGTAACATGCTGTTATATTCATGCTGTTATATTCATGCTATTATATTCCGAACCTTTCTTAAGTGATTATGTAGGAAACAAATTATTTATTTTATTGTTTCTTTGATTTTTTTGAGTTTTGGCTATAATGGACTTAAATAAAACATGTCTTTAAAATGTTTTAGATTTCTAAAATATATTTGTTTACGAGAAATTCTAATTAATTTTCTAATATGGTTAGATATAGGTGGTAACAGCAGAGAACGTATGTGCTACTTAGGGCTTCTGCAAAATAAATCATTAAAAGGCTTTTGCAACTGATCTACTTAAATAATCAAGTTCTTTTTAGATTTTGATATTTTTCTTGTATTGCAATTTCATTTAAAATGTATTTAAAAATATGCTAATAACTATATTAGCCTTTAACATTATATATATATATATATATATATATATATATATATATATATATATATATATATATATATATATATATATATATATATTATATATATATTATATATATATATATATATATATATATATATATATATATATATATATATATATATATTTGGGAACATTTGAACAAAAAAAAGAGTTAAAAGTGGTGATTTATATGGAAATATATATAAATAAACGGTCATCAAACTAAGAAAGTTTGTTTCTACGAGACAAAGCCATTCTAAAAAATTTAATTTTCTTAAATGTTTACTGCGCTTGCGTATAACTACTTGTCCTTTCTAAACGACCGTGAACTGGCCAAACTATGTATTTTATGACAATGAACAGACAGTGGCTCAAAAAAGATGAAGATGACAATACGTCATCACAATCTTTTCATAGAGCTCCCATATACTTTATATATACTTATATAAGGGCTCTTAGGAGCTCCTATATACTTTATATATATACTTTCAATAAAATAAAGATATTATATTAATAACCCATAAAACTGCTGCGCTGATCATTAAATCAAATACAAATAAAACTGAAAAAAAAAGACGATGAACAATTATTTTATTTATGCCAACATAGTTAAGTTTGTAGCTTTTACAATAAAAAATCCGAATGTTTAAAAAACTTCATTTAAAAAAATATGGGTTGGACCTCCTTTTAAAAAAACGTTTTTCAATTTATTTTTAAGTTTCAGGAAGCAATTAAGACTAATAACTAAATCACTCCCTATATAAAAAGGGTGTCTATTCGCACCAGAGTGCAAATAGACGATAACTTTTAAAGTCTTTCTTCACTTTTGAAAAAAAGATAAAGTTTAACTTTTTTATTACGAAATTTAACATCAACAAAAAAATTATAATTCAAGTCATGTTTTCTGAAAGAAATTTATTTAACTAAATAAAAAGTTATAATTACTTAACTATAGTTAAACTTTCTTTCTAAAAAAATATAAGTAATAATAACGAGCCACTAGATAGAATAAATGTTAGGAAAAACTTTTTTTTAGGTTTAAACATTGCCTGCCTAAGCCAAAACCCTAGTCGATATATTTACACTCCTTTGCGCCTACCCTATATAATAGATATTAAGTCTATATTTATATGATTTACGCTGCGCCTTTCCCTAAATAGCCAGCCAACGAATGTATTCTGCGTTAGAATAGACATTCAAATTTAAAAAACAAATATAAAAAATCTTTAAATTTTGATTAAATTTTTTTATTATTATTAAACGTGCGCGTAGACTTTAGATAAAGTCCATTCGCAAATAAAAAACGTGCAATCAGACACTCCGATACAAAGCCGTGCAAATAGACACTCCAATACAAAAAAAAGACGACGACTTTTAAGAAATAAAGTAAAGGAAATGAATTTCTTTGTTAACCTTGTAAAAAATAATTAAAATAGCTCTAAATACTTTATCGATAAAATATTTTTCTGACATCAAAGTTTAATTTAAAAAAGCTTATAAAATATTTTTCTGACATAAAATCAAAGTTTAATTTAAAAAAGAATTGTAAAATATATAATGAAAAATAATTTACTGCAAGATGCTGATTTACTTATGAAGATGAAAAAGTTTTGCTTTTGAAAAAAAAATGAAGAATTAAATAATAGGTCAACCAGGACAATTAAAAACAACTGCATATTTGTAACAAATAATGTATTTGTCTTATTGTCAAAGAATAATGAAAAATAAGGTGGAGAACAGGTACATCAAACGGTGGTAAAACCGATTTGCCTATTTTTCATCAACTCTGTGTCTCAGCTAATATAATAGATGCATATTTGATGTTGTGTAGTTATTATATTAAATCATTAAAAGTTAGGGAACTCCTTTGGAAAACTTTTTTTATGTGTATACCTATGCCTATGGTACTCAATAACTCAAGCACTTAAAAAAACTTTAATTTGTTGTTTTCTAAAGAGTTCGAAGAGGCTGTAGGTAAAGTTTTTAAGACGTTTCCTAAAAATAAAAAATAAATACTTTTTTTTATCATTTTGAATAGTTATTCAAAAACGGAAGTTTTGATAAAAATATAGTAGTAGTGGACAAATGTGGCTAGCTTAAAGTTTGCATGATTCTTATTGAGTTTTTGTGTTTCTTTTGTTTTTATAGGTCAGAGCTTTGTAATAAAGGTTAAAGGTTGTCATTAGTTTATAACAATAAAAAGCTATAAGCAAATTAAAACTACACCAATGAAAAAAAAAAATTAAAAAAAAAACAAAAAACTAAGATCGATATAATGTAAAGCTTGAAAAAGTATTTAATATGCAAACAGAAAACAAAATTTTTTTGCTTGCTCATAAAATATTTTCCAAGAAAAAGAAATAAATTAAATAATCAGCCTCTGATTCATCTTTTTTTTTAAAAATGAGTTTTAAATGTTATCAGAATTTTTTTTTTACTTTTGTTAATTTTTACAGCCCTATTTTAACTGAAGTTAAACCAATCTATTTTTTTCGTTTTAAATCGAAATATTCGAATACCAATTACAAATAATATTAAAAAAGTCTAAATATTGTTTTCCAAATGTTGTTTTCTTATTTTATATGAAAATTCAGTTTTATAAATAAAATTTTAATTGCATTTATGAAACTTTCATTGTTATTGCCGAAAGTTTTTTTGTAACAGACGCCAACCTATATTGTGATTTTTAAATACTAGTCTATATTGGGATTTTTAAATACCTTCCTAAAAGGTTATTAAAAATTTCGTTTTTATTAAATTTCATCATATCATATTTGATGACTTTTAAAAAATATTTTAATAAAATGACACATTTAAAAAGAGGTTATAAAACTACTTAACTAAATTAAAAGTAAATTTGTTGGTTTTAAAATATTATACTTACCAAGTCTGTTGAGTTAAAAATGTTATATTTACCAAGTTAAAATGTTATCCTTACCAAGTTATAAGAAGTTTATTGCTTTTTTAGATATGATAAACATTTTTATCATATCTAAAAAATAATTATTTTTTATTATTTTAAAAATATGTTTTGAGGAAACATATTTATATATATATATATATAAATATGTTTCCTCAAAACATATTTTTAAATATATATATATATATATAAATATGTTTCGTCAAAACATATTTTTAAAATAATAAAAAATAATTATTTTGGATAAAATTTAAATGCGCTTTATAAAGCGCATTTAAATTTTATCGTCCAAGCAACTTCTTATTTTTATTTTAGGCAGAGAGAAAAAATGGTTCATATGTCAAAAGCATCCAAAATAATTTAAAGTTTCAATTTATTTGAAGCAAAAGATTCAACTTTAAATTCAGACTCCTAAGTTGATAATGTTGCAGCTGGATTCGAAGTACTAAATTTTTTGATTTAATAAACTATTAACTTACAAAGTTTTGTTAATGGGGAAATGTTACTAACCAAGCAGCTCAACACGTTGGGTTAACGTAGGGGTAACGTTAGATCAACAGTTTCAACGTTATTTTGGCGTGGGCCCTTCGTAATGTGCTGGTGCTCGGGTAGCTCTATTTCAAATTTGGACTGAATGTTGGTTCTACTATTACGCAGATACATACTTATATCGCTTTTTTTGCATTCGAAAAACAAGAAAACAAACTCAGTTTTTTACTTACAATGTTTTTAGTAATTTTTTCAACATAAAAATTACGACAATACTGATTGTGAAAAAATTAGCATCCGGACGGCAAAGGGTCTCAACTGTTGTTTTTAATGGGTTTATTAATGATTGCAGATAGAATTTTAATTTTATTGTTAGATGAAGCCAAAGAGTTATGGTAGATAATGCCTATTTTATACAACTTTTAACAAATAGATATCTAATTTACACAGCTTACCTCAGTAATATCAAATATGATGTTACTGAGGTAAACTGTGATTGACAACTGATAAAAAAAGATACAAAAATTAATAGTAATGCTAACAATAACCGACAAATATAATAATTTGCAGGAGTATCTTTATTTTGATAATAAATATGGTCGATCTAGTTATGCAGTTTTTTATTAGAAATTTGCTTTCCAAATTCAGCCTCAACATACTCCTACAAATTATAATTTTTGTCGGTAATTGTCCAAACATTACTATTAATTTTTATCAGTTTTCAACCACAGCTTACCTCATTACTTTTCGACCACACTTTCGACCCTCAAGTAACACCATTTTTTTTTTAAATGACTTTTTGATCACAATTTACCTCGGTAACATCTCGGTAACATCTCTGTAAAATCATTTTTTTTTTTATTATTATTATTAGCTTTTTGCTAGCAGTTTTGTAATTTAAAAAATTCTTCATTTTTTGTTGTATCTACAAACTTTTTACGCACTAAGTTGATTGTTGTATTTAAAAACTTTGTAGTTATAAGAGATTTATTTATTTCACTTGCTGTTTTTATTTCAATGAAACGACATAGCGTTGAACAAAGTTCCATCAAAAGCTGTTAATCGAGCAAGTGTAATAGCAAGTGATATTTCTTCTTACTTCAGTACCGATATATACAATCTCTTGCAAAAGTTTAGAATCAGTTTAGAATTTTTTAGGTAAATCCATAATTTATTGAAAATGACTTACGCAAATAACATTCACAAAGCTAAGATTACGTCATACATAAATTAAATCTTGCATATGTATGTAAATAACTTAAATTAAATCTTAGCTTTGTGTAAGTCATTTGTGTATGTCATTTTCAATAAATTAAGGATTTACCAAAAAAAAACTTAACTGATTCTGAACTTTTGTAAGAGACTGTAATTGTAATAATTTAGCGTTTTTTTATAATTTGTGGTTCATCTGGCGTGTTTGCTAAAGTTGTAACTGGTATGAGGTTAATTTTGTGCGTATCAAAGACCTTGTTTTGAGCTGTCTTTACCTTTTAAACTTAGAGTACTTACACTTGCTGTGCACCCCTTTTTTATTTTGTAAGAAATGTTTCCAAATAGCTGATTTACACTTTTGCGATGTTCCATGAATGAAACCAGTTTATTAAATTGTTTAAGAAAATTGATTGTTTAAACTACTTGCAGTTTTAATTTAAATAAAGCTAATAATTCGATAGCAACCAAGAGTAAATAATACTAGTAATACCGATTAATAACCGATTAAGATAATACCGATAATGTGTTAATAATATATTTGAAGATATAATTACTTATAACTTATTTTTAAAGCAACTGCTGATAAAGTTTTTAAAACAACTGCTGATAAAATTTTTACAGCAACTGCTGATAAAGTTTTTCAAGCAACTGCTGATAATAAAGTTTTTAAAGCAACTGCTGATAATAAAGTTTTTGAAACAACTGCTGATAAAGTTTTTGAAACGACTGCTGATAAAGTTTTTGAAACAACTGCTGATAAAATGTTTAAAGCAACTGCTAGTAATAAAGTTTTTGCTCTAGTTATATAAAAAAATCGTTCAAAAATAAAATAAGATTTATCGTGGTAATGAATCACGGTTCACTGTATTTGATTCTTTTGTTTTACATTGATTTAAGCATAACATTACGCTAGGCATTGTGACGCCCAGCGTAATGTTATGGTGTCAAGAAGTAACTCTTAACTTACAACAAGTTTGGCTTAATTTCTAAATTGTTTCCTCTATTATATATATATATATATATATATATATATATATATATATATATATATAATAGAGGAAACAGTTTACAAATTAAGATTAAGAACTCTTCCTGATGATCCAGCAATGGTGAAACTTAAAGTAGAAGATAAAAGTTAGATAAGTGATTTTACTAATTTATATATATATATATATATATATATATATATATATATATATATATATTTATAAACAATATTATTCAAAATTATTTATATAAAAAAAATAAGAGCACAGCATTGTCCATGTCCGCCTCAGCAAATGACCTCGTACCATCAATCTTATCAATAAATTAGGTAGTCAGTATTAGTTTAGTTTAGTTTAATTTATTTTAGTGATCAATAATTTAAAATATTTACAACAATCCGTAATAAATATATAGACTTTTGAAAAACCATAAATGTGTTCACTGTGTTTAAATTACCAACAGAGATGTGCTGCATCAAATTCCTCTATGGATATTTGCTATTCTATATTGTCATAGGTAAAATAGATTTGTATGGCAGAGAAGTACAGATGCTTTAAATATTTTAGCAATAAAACTATTTTCTATTTTTAGTTATAGTAATATGATTAGTTATTTAGTTGTTTCATTTAATTTTCGTTGGTTTCTTCCATGTTAAATGATAATTTGTTAGATTTAAACCAAGTATTAAGTTTTTTATGTTCAATACTTGTAGTTTCCAAATTTTTTGCAATGGAAATAGAGGAATAAAATAATTTTGTATCGAGGAAGATCATTGATACATAACAAAAAAGAGTAAAGGAGGTAAAATGGAAACTCCCCATTTAATTTTAAGCAATTTTGAATAGATATTTTCATCAATATATAACTATAAGACAATAAATAAAGCTGATTGCTGTTTGTCAAAAAAAGTTCTCAATGCAGTGTAAAGCAACATTTTTAACACCATATTTTTCCACTTTTTTAAGCAGTATTTTTTCTTTTTTAGCATTTTTTTAATTTTTTATTAATTTTTATTTTTAAGTATTTTTTAGTATTTTTCTTTTTTTAGTACTTTTCAGTATTTTTTCTTTTTTTCAATATTTTTTCATTTTTTTAAGCTCAGCAGTGTTAAATAATAGGTAAATAAAAATTCCTAGTTATCAAAAGAGTCATTTATCTTATTTACAAGATCTAATGTTCCATTTTCAGTTGAGTGTTGTTTTTGAAATCCGAATGGTTCTTTAGTTAAATTATAATTATTGGTTAAATACTTATATAATTTATTGTAAACTATTCGTTCAAGAAGTTTAGATAAGACAGAAAAGAGTGAGCTAGGTCTGTAGTTATAGGGGAAGGTTGCGTATGTTGTGCATGTAAACAGTTTATTGTTTTTTTGAAGCCGAAATATTATAATATTTATATTTATTTTTGCAGATTATCATAATTTAATCTTAAGGAATATAAATGAATAGTCATTAAAAAAAATCTTTATACCAAAAATTGCGTTATTTTTAACACACCCAACCACCTCATTTAGGGAATTAAGTTTCTTAAGATTTTTTTAATGGATTTAAAATAAACTCAAAATAACAAAAAAATAATCAAACAAAAAATAAAATAAAGTTGTATCTTTAAGGACTATACTCGAGTAAAAAGAAATTATCTCAACCATATAAAACAACAATAATAAACAAAAAATCTCTAAAAAAGTTTGCAATACTACTTTTTGAAAAAACCTTTGCTCTTGAAATATCAAAAAATCTTATCTTGAGCGTCTAGAAACGAATCAACGAATCTTTAGCAACTTTACCAAGTTCTATCATAATTTAAATAGCATGACAACAGCTTGTGTATTATCTCATATAACCCATGGAACTAGCAGTAGATAAGCATAAAATATTGAGGATGTAATAAACCTTGTTTCGTTCTGACGTAATTACAAAATATTGAATAATAAAAAATTATAACGGGGATGGTAAATTTTTTTAACAATAGAGCAATCAAAGAATATTAACCACACAACCAAGAAATTAAAATAAATATCACCGTCGAACTTGTATGGATATCCTTAACCAAAAAAGTTCGCGAAAAATCAGTAGTCTAACCGTAAAGGAGGTTATACCATCTTAGGAACCTGCTCATCTTACGCAACCTTCCGCTATAGTGAAAATGGTTATCTAGTTTTAAACAATGGTACAACTGTCTACACACCTAAATTACTGAAAATATATTTTTATTTTAATATTTACAAACGGTGGCTGAGGATTTTGTTAACTAATGCTTGACAACTTATTTTCTATATATTTTTGTAAAGAGTATAACTTTTTATAATATTTTAAATCATTGCAAAAAATACGGATCGGATCTAATAAAATAATTCGGACAAGAGTACGATGGCTGTTCAGTAATGGCTACTAAAAGATATGGGGTTTATGCTAAAATGCGCAATAGTTTTTAACACAATTTATTTATAAAAAGTTATATCATATATATAAAATTTATATTTGTAATAAAAATATAAATATATTAATATATGTATCTATATACATATAATTTGAATAAATATTTTTAGAAACCATATATACTGTTGTTTTCACGCTAAATGCCCCCAAAAGCCGAAATTTATGAGCTGAATAATAAGTACGAGACACTTCTAAAGCAAGTAGGAGCGTTATCAAAAACAGTTGTTGAACAAACATCGACGATCATCGCCTCACAAAGCGAATTCAACAACTAGAGGAAAACCCCGCTGCTTCCTCAACTACAATGGAAGCATGGAACGTTGTGGTAGAAAAAAAATTTACTAAAACACCAGCTCAACTTGATATGCTTAATTATATTGCTAATGAGAACAAAGATAAAATGAAACGTTACACAAACCTTATCGTCTTTGGCATTCCAGCATCAACTAAGACAGAACTTAACGAGAAGCAAGTAGATGATGAGAACAAAATAAAAGAACTTCCAACCAACTTTAAAATTAACCCGGACAACGTAATCAAATGCTTTCGTTTACCGTGAAAAGATCCAAATAAACCTCCACTTATTGTAGTTGAGACGACAGACACTGTCACCAAAAATAATATAATAAGGCAGCCCAGCGTAAATTTGATGGCAAAGATAGACAACTACGAGACGAGTAGAAAAAGAAAAACGAACCTCTCAAGCATCAATTGAGACATGCAAACCTAAAATAATCTTAGTTACAGAAACTTGGTGGCATGAATCATTGATAACTAACATTGAAAACTATATGTTATTTAAAAAAGATCACGAGTCTAGCGGAGGAGATGGGGTGGCTATTTACGTCGACACTTCATTAAAACCTAATAAGGTAAGCGAAATTGTTTAATTTGATTTCCCTAAACAAATTTGGTGCAAAATATCGTATGGTTCCAAACACATCCTAGCAAATGAACTTCTGTCTAATATATACAACGACTTCTTGATTTATGGAGACTTTAATTTGCAAGGGATTCACTGGAATTCGAGCAGTATCCCGACTGTCAGCAACACAAACACCCTTTCAAGTGATTTTATTGATATCTTGCTAAGTTGTTTCTGACACAATTTGTCACTAGGCCCACTTTTCAACTTGATAAAACCACTGCGAACAACATTCTTGATCTAATTATAGCCAAAAATGAAAACCGGGTCCTCGATTTATTCACCATGCACCTTCAACGTCTCCAAAGAAATCTCACCACGTCCTTCAATCGGATTACGTTGTTAAAAGCGCAGCAGTTGTAGGTAAACCCATTGAAAAACGCATCTATCACAAAAGTAACTTTGTTAAGATATCCGAATAATTTAACAATATCGACTGGCAGATGGAATTCAATGAACGCAATACAGATGGAATTCAATGAACGCAATACATTTTCTTGAACCACTACGAGGCTGCATGCTAAACTTATGTTACAGTAAATAATTCAAAATGGTATCTACAACATAGCCGAATGGTGTAAAACCTGGGAAATGAAACTCATCTCAAACGGACGTGTTTTAAGAGCTTATTAATAAACTTATAATAATGGCGAAAAACTTTATACCAGCGCAACTTAAAAAAATCCTTAAAAATCATGAGAATACTATGATGAAATATATATCATTGATATAGGAACTAAATTGACAAATAAGATTCCTATTATTTAAAAAGTTTTTAGTGGTTTCCTAGAGCCTATAAATAATTCGCTTTTTATAGATAATTTATATTCTGACTTATCTTTTGATGAGTTTGAGAAAGCTTGCAAATCTCTCAAAAGAAACAAAGTTATGGGTGCGGACAAAATAAATGGCAACAGAGTTATAGATTGCTTTGAAAATTTAAAATGTATTCTTTATTAAGTCTTCAAGGCACCTATACAGCAAGGTGTATTCCCCAACCAATTAAAAATAACTAAAGTTACTTCAATTTACAAAGACGTAAAAAATCAAATATTAGTAATTATCGCCCTATCTCAATTCTTTCAACCTTCTCGAAAATTTTTAAAAGAATTATATACAATAGAAAATACAATTAATCTAAATAAACTTCTTTAATCTAAATAAACCGCTATATAAAAATCAATTTGGTTTTTTTTTGCACTCCTTTGCAAAAAAGCGTTTTTTACGATATAATTTACCTAAACTTTTTTAAACTTTTTTTACCTAAACTTTTTATTGATAAAAATAAAATGAAAAAAGTCGGTCACAAGATTTTTAGGCATTTATATTGACGAAAATATTATATGGAAGTATCATATCGACTTTATTTATACTAAATTGGCCCAAAGTATTGGAATTCTATATAAGGTTAGATACTATCTAAGTAAACAAAATTTTATTTAACTCTACTACTCATTTATTCATAGCTAAATAAATTAAGCAAATATTGTTTGGGGAAGTACCTCTAAAAGTAAGTTAAAAAATCTCAACCATCGCCAGAAACACGCAATCTGTTTAACATGTTTTGAAAATCGTTTTTCTCATTCAAATATTTTATTTAAAAACGTTAAAGCACTTAACGTTTACGAACTCAATGTCTATAATATTTTGTTTTATGTTTCGTTGTAAAAGTGAACAACCATAGTTCATTTTTAAAGATCTTTTTACCCATAAAGCTATAAACAAATATACTTTATGAAATAATAATTTATTAATTGAACCCTTTTGTCAAACAAAGTTTAGTCAATTTTGCATAAACTATCGAGCACCGTATTTATGGAACAAAATTGTTGTTCCTAATTTTGATTTGTCAATTTCGTTTTCCGTTTTTAAAAATAAACTGAAAAGCATATATAAAAATATTTTTGAAGTGCAAAATTATTTTCACTATTGATAATTATTAAAATTATTTTCAGTCTTTGTTTATTCTACATTGTCAATAGTTATTAAATCAATTATATTTTTATTTTATTATATATACACGTTTGATATATTTTATATGGTTCTGGCGACAAGATCTTTTAGATCTTCTTTCAGATACCAAATTTATATATTGTTATATTGTTATATTTTGATAAATGATTGCAAACTATAAAAAAAAAAAAAAAAAAAAAAAAATGAATGTAAAATTGTGCAAATAGGTAAAATAATTTTTATGTGTAGTCAATGGCAGCTAATGTCAAACTAGCATCGACTTTATTCGATCGTGATTTGGGCATCATGATTACGCCAAACTTGAAATGGCTTAACTATTCAGCCTATGCAACCAATAAAGCCAACCGTGTATTACGCATGTTGTATCTTACTTTCAGTCACATTAATCCGCAACTACAGGGTGCGGGAAAAGTTCGGAAACTTTTTTTGCTTTAAAATTTTTATTGAGTAAAACATTGTTTTATTAATATTTTTATATTGTTGAATTTGTTATTCAACTCTCTCTTGAATGATGTATTAAACGTTCTTAAATGTTTTATTTTCAGATATCCATCGAACGTAAAAACATTCGTACGTCTATAATTTCCCTGCATCAGCAAAATAAACATCAAATCGAAATTATGCGTTTACTCAATGTCAGTAAACTTGTGGTGTCTAAAGCAATTAAACGTTTCAAGGAGTTGGGCCACACTAAGGACTGTCCTCGTAGTGGAAGACCACGCACTGCCAACACTCCTGCCAACCACAAACTGATCCGAGACCGAATTAGACGAAATTTCCACCGTTCAATGAGACAAATGGCCAGAGAAATTGGCCTTGATGAGCATAGTGTCCGTCATATCGTCCAAAAAGGAACTTAAACTTAAGTCTTTAAAGCTTCAAAAAGCCCAGCATCTAGATGACAAAAAGCGTTGAGCAAGCTCACAATGTCCGAAATGACCGTGTACTTGCTTCACGGTATTCTGAGGCTAACAAAAAAGGTCGCATCGCTTCACGCACCCAGAAGCCAGCTGGAGTAATAATTTGGGCCGGAGTGTCATTTTTGGGCAAAACAGAGCTTATTTTTATCGAAAATGGAATCAAAATCAATATCAACAACAATGTCACCAACATTCTTCAAGCCGTAGTGTTGCTTTGGAACCAACAAATTTTCCGGCATTTTGGTTGCCTCAGCAATGGTCGCCGTATTCGCCAGACTTGAACCCACTCGACTACGCTATCTGGAAAATTCTAGAGGCAAAGGTTTGTTCTAAACCACACAAGTCGATGAAGTCGTTGAAGAGCGATTTGGTGAAAGCGTGGAGCAAAATCGACGAAAAAATGGTGCGCGCCACAATCGATCAGTTCCCGCGGCGTCTCAGAGCTTGTATCAGAGCAAATGGAGGAATTTTTGAAAATGAACTTTTGTAATTAAAATTGTATATATTTTTTGATGCTCTTAGGTTATTATATTTTTTTCGACTAATAAAATTGTAATACAATCCTTTATTAAAAAGTTTCCGAACTTTTCCCGCACCCCGTATTTAAAATTCTATACACAACCTTTGTACAACCTCATCTAGAATTCGCGTTAACAGCCAGCAATTCATTGTCAAGAACAGATATTGATAAAATTGAGAAAGTACAAAGAAGAGCTACCCGTTTAATACCCTCGTACCGTTATATGTCATACAAAGATTGTCTGAGTATACTGAACTTGACTTCCTAAGAAACCCATCGCATTAGGGGAGATCTGATACAGACGTATAAAACTATTTACTATATAGACATTATCTCAAGGAGTGAACCCCATGTCCTTCGTGTTGGGGTGTCAAATAAAATAAAAACTAGAGGACATCATCTAAAAATGATTAGAGATTTTGTTCAAAACTGCTAACAAAGGCATCAGTTTTATACAAATCGAATAGTGGATCATTGGATTGCATTGCCGTCAGAAGTTGTATGCACTTTATCTGTTAACAATTTATAGGCTCAGCTCATGCGGAAATTTCAAATAATCTGCATAAGTATTGAGATTATAATTAAAAAAAAAAAGGAAAAACAATAAAATACAAACTTATACTTCATACTACATGTCTATGGAAATTTTTATATATTGATATAAATTTTTACATATTAAATTAGATATTACATATTTAACATACATAAATAAAATTAAAGTATGAGGTAGATAAGGCTGCCATAACCTGTAGGTTGTACAGGGAAACCTGTTACAGCATTTTTCTACTACTACTACTACTACTACTACTACTACTACTACTACTACTACTACTACTACTACTACTACTACTACTACTACTACTACTACTACTACTACTACTACTACTACTACTACTACTACTACTACTACTACTACTACTACTATTACTACTACTACTACTACTACTACTACTACTACTACTACTACTACTACTACTACTACTACTACTACTACTACTACTACTACTACTACTACTACTACTACTACTACTACTACTACTACTACTCCTACTGTTATATCAAGGGCGTAGGAATAGGACTGGCAATTCCGGCTTTTGCCGGACCACTTTTGACCAGCTTATGTTTAAAATCTAAATTAAATTCACGACTAATATAAAAAAAGATAAGACAAAAAAAAATAATTTATTTTTACGAAGTAAAACAAATAAAACATTTAAGTTTTAATAAAATTTTTTGAGCTTTGATGTTTGACTTCTTGCTACTAGTCAATGAAATGTTTGCTTAGCTAATGAACCTATGAATTAGCCTAAAGTAGGTTAATTTAAGTCTTTGTGTATTAATGTAGGAGCCAACTTGATACATTAAACCTATGCTTTTGGTTATTTTTGACTGGATGTTTTTATATGAGGATAACTTTTCATCGGCAATAATTTGTAAGAATTTTATACTTGATTGCTTTTTAATTAGTTTATCATTTAGGGATAGGTCAGGCAATTTGAGAGGAAATTTTCTTCTTGAGTTTTTTTATGAAATAGTATATAGTTTGTTTTCTCTGCATTAAGAGAGAGTTTATTAACCCTAAACCAGTTGTTTACTTTATTTAGTTCAATATTCATACCCGCATATGATTTTTTGATATCATTTTAAAAAGATTAGTGTTATTCGCAAACATGACTGAATTCAGTTTCAAAGATTCATTACAGAAGTCATTTATATAAATTAATAACAGGAGTGGACCAAAAATCGATCTTTGCGGAACTTCACATAAGACATTTATTACTCCAGATTAAACATTTTTATGGACATTTTGCTTTCTGTCGATAAGCTTTTAATTGAATAATAAATTTTATTAGTTATCCCGTAATACCTTAGTTTATCTAATAGAATGCACTGATACGCTGTATCAAATGCTTTTGATAAATCAAGAAATACTCCAAAAGTAAATTTATTTTTTTCAAAACCATTAGTTAATTTGTTTACTATTTCCATGATTGCATGCTCAATCGAAATATTTTTTGAAAAACAAAACTAGGGTAAAATATTTTTTTTTCATAAAGTAGTCATAGATTCTATTATAAACAACACGCTCTAAGAGTTTTAAAAATATAGAAAGAATTGATATAGGTCTGTAGTTCGAAATGTCAGAATGGTCATAATATTTGTATAATGGAGTTATTTTTTTTAATTTAAGTCCATGCGGAAAAATTCCTGAATTTAATGCGAGTTTAAGTATATGAATCAGAAGTCTATTATGACTGTGTTTGTTTGCAATAACTATATCACTAGATATCTCATCAAATCCTGGTGCCTTATTTTTTTTAAAGAGAAAAATGCTTTATCAAAGTCTGTATAGGTTAATTTATAATCATGCATGATAGCGTTATTCGTGGGTTTTACGCAGTTTTTAAATGATTCAGATATTGGTACTATTTTTTTGACAAGATTCAATATTTATAAAATTTTCATTGAATTTTTCCAATATTAGTTTTTGGCAGTATATATCATTGTTTTCAATAACAATTCTTTTAGGTAGAGTTGTTAAGTTCAATTTTTTTCTTCCAATTATGCCAATTATTTTTGCTATCAAATTTGCATTTGTTGATTTGATTACTGTAATATTATTAATAAGATTTCAGTAAAAATGTTTGCAACTTTTGTAATTTGTTTCATTACCATTGTTTTTTTTAAGAAAATTATTGAGGATTTTAGTATTATTTAGTATTTTAGTAAATCCATCCACGGATTATCAAAAGTTTTTGTCTTTTTATAATCTCTTATGGATAGGTTTCATTCTCTAAAAATGTACTTACAAAAGCATCGTAAGCTTCATTAGGATCATGACATTTATGTACGTTGGTCCACATTTCTTATTATAGTCTACTTGTTAATTTATTAGTATAACTAATTTTTAGATTTAGATTTTTCAAGTGTTTGTTTTTTGGTTGACAATCAGGTGTGGATTTAAAGTTTTTTACTTTTATGAATATCGGTAATCGCTAATATCTGTCATAAATATCCCTATTTCAAATGTCATTTCTAAATAATTGTTAATGAGTATTTTGTCAATTGCAGTTGCAGAGGTTTTTGTCACTCGTGGTGGTTTATTAATAGCAGATAAAACATTAAAGTTTAATGTTGCAGTTTAATGTTGGAATCCAAAGCAACAGAAAACAATTTTCAAAAAACCTTTTGAAGAAAACGTGCTGATTAAAATACTTAAAAACTCTTTAAATTTCCCGTTCCCGACATATCAAATTCTCGCATTGCAACATTTCTGTGTGTAACTGTATTCTACACTTTTTATATTTTGCAACTTTTAATCGTTTGGCTACTGGTCTTGTTCTTCATTATTGTTTTGCTGAGGTTGCTCAGGCATTTGAGAACTTGGCATAGAGAGTATACGCTTTGTGTTAAGTTTAGCAACATTCATGGCTTCCTTTGTTGCTTTTTCTTCATCTTTTTGTTTGAGGAATTCGATCACATTTTCTTCGGTAATACATTTTCAGCCAAGTTTTAGCATGTTATACTGCTTCAATTTCTTAACATGCGATTGATTTCTGGCTTGAAAAAACTGCTTCAACTCTATCTTGGTGCTATTTTTGCAACGCTCAACACATGCTTGATACCTATCAAAACTTGAAGCTGGTGTAGTTGAAAATGATGGTAATTTGTGTGTAGTTGGAGTAGGTGCTGCGGCTGTTGAAGATGATGAAGCTGTGTTTGAGCAAGATAATGTAAGTGCTGCGGAGGCTGTGGATCAAATGTTTGAGTGATTGCTAATGCATTATGATTTATGTTACTTTTATTTAGTGAAAATAAGCTAGTGTACTGGAAACCAGCGATTGCATGCAAGCGTGTAAAACATTTACCACTCTCGTACAGCAGTTTGGGCAAAAATTTTGTTTATCTAAATTCTTACATTTTGAGTCTTTGTAATACTTAGTTAGAATTTCTTCGCATGCTTGTTTGACATGACAATAGACAGCTCCATCCAATGGTTGTAGAATATGCGAAGAATGCTCTGGTTGACAAATCAAGATTATATTGTGTTTTTTGTACAGCAATACCGCTTCCAAAGTTTGTATGCCCATCTAATACTAATTATATAAATACCACCAATTTGCTCAGTTTCGGCTACAAATACTTCCTACAGTCATTCAATAAAATATCGTGCTCTATCCAACCTGATTTTGAAACTGAATATTTGGTGCCAACTGAACCACCTCTTGCCCAGTCAAGACGAAAGTTTCTTTTGGCTTTGTATATCACAAATGGTGATGCAAAATGCCCATCAGCGTTGCAGCAATTGTTGACAGTATAATGAATTTTTTTATTGTTGCCAGTAAGTTAAATGCCCGTCTTGTCCCTTTTTGACACACTACGGTTGCTTCGGATTGATCACCCGAAAAATCTGTTTCATCACAATTCCAAATATGCGACCCAGAAATTAAACCAGTCTGTTGATATTGCTTGGCAACGCATTCAAAATAACGATCAATTATTTCTGGCGTACAAGAAGCAGCTTTTTTAAATACTAAGTTATCCGCTTTTCTTGTTGAAATTTCTTATGACCATCTCTTCATAAAAGCATAAAACCAGTCTTTACCAGGCTTGCCATTTTTGAATAAGTGAAATTGATCTTTGCGTTTAAGGTAGCCACATACAAATTTTAGGATTTCATTTGGGGTAAACCATAACCCTCGTCACCAAGTAATTGGAGCGCATGCACCATAAATCTTTCTGTTTCATTTGAGAGTACCGTTGTTGCACCTGAGCCATGGAAGCCTTTGTTGTTGTTATTTTTGCGATCTTTGAGCGTTGAGACTGGAACGCCATGTTTGAATGCAGCTTTTCTCAGTGATATTTTACTTTCTTTCATATCAGTTAATGTGGCTAGTGTATCGTCTTTCTTGTATGCTTTTGTTTTTTTAGTTGGCATGTTAAAGTGAGTGAGTTAAATTGAATTGAGTGAGATATGATTATGTTGAGAAATAATATAATAATTGGTTTTTAATGAGTAAGAGATTATTATATAAAAAAATATCATTATAGTTCATTTTTAATTAAACCGGAATTAACACTAAGTTAATTAGATAAAGATAGGCGTTTAGTCACTTGCGAAAAACTAACTAAGTAATTAATCGAGTGTGTGGTTTTATCAAAAAAAAGAGTTTTTTTTACTTTTTTGATTTTTTATCGAACTTTTTGTTCTAGCTGCATAAAAATTATACTATCAGAATTAAAATTAAATTTCCAACAAGATAGTGCTAAAATTATTTTTATAAAAAAAGAAAAAAAATAGAGTAGAATCAGCATATAATTTTATCAATTTGAATAGAGGAGATGGTTCTGTATTTGAATTTTCTATTTTAATTTTTTTCATAGCCATATCCGTTTAGTTTTGATAAATTTGATCAGTGTGCGGAATGGTGTGCGGTTTGACCCGGTTTTATTCTATGTGCAAAACAGAAAAAGAATAATGATCGTTTATTACTTTAAAATCAAAAGGATCAATATATAGCGAGTTAATTATGTTTATTTGAGTTTCTCGAAAATATTTATGTTTTCTTCGGATAGGTTATTTAATAAGTTGTCCTCAAAAAGATCTAAATTTAAATTTTCAAAATCGCATATTTCTGAAAAAAAAATCAAAACGCTTACTCGTTCTCGCTTGTCGAATTAACATCAGCGTTGCAGTTGTCTTCTCTAAATTCATGCAAAAAAAGTTTGCTGTATACAACTTTAGCTTATGAGCCGATATGTCGACGTAGCTTTGTTTGATCAGAGTTCTTTTTGGATTTTCCGAGTAGTAAATCTAAAATCTTCGTTGACGAAAATATTAGTCCCATTTAACTTTATTGCTCATTCCATAATTACTTTTTTATCCTCGTAATCACGAAGCTTTTAGACAATTATTCACTCTTGTTTATCTTTAGCCACGTCCACTTGATGAGCTCATTCAATAATAATATCTTTTTCAATACCAAGTTTGTTTCTAAAAAATTATTTATTTTTTGTGATTTCCCAATCTTTTTCTGTGCTGTTTTCAATAATCCCGTTCTTAAACGGTTTTTTAGTTGGGGTCTTCAATATCCACATTCTTTAATTTAAGTTCAATATTGTCAGAAGATGTTTTACCCTATAATACCCTGCATTTTTCGTACGTTTGCTAAGTCTTATTGAACTTTATTTATTTTTTCTTTGACTACTTAAGCTTTATCGTTTAATACATCACCAACAATGTTGAATCTGATTTCAGTTCATCAAGTTCTCAAGATCAAATCTAAATTGATCAGCAGATTTATTAAAACGAGTTGTAAATTTATTAAAATGACCAATTCTAATAAACAATCGTAATAAATAATTGTAATAAGATAAAAAATAAATATTTGATCCGATTTCTTTATTAAAATAATGTGTTTTTATTAAAATATCTTAAATAGCTAAGATATGGAGGGAGTGAACATACATAGACTGAATTAAGTCGAACGTGCAGTCAATGTATACAGTCCTCAGTCAATGAATATGCAGCGAGTGCATATACATTGACTGAGGGCTTTGGTTTTGGAAAGTTTATAATTTGAAGAAAACTTTTTTATGTTTTTAAACTTTTTTTAATTGTCTTTATCTATTTTTTTTTAAAAAAACAAACAACGACAAACAACACAGAGTTGACATTTTATGGTATAAAATAATAATAATTTACTGATCATTTAATCAATTGACAGGTAATTTATTTATTTTACTGTTTTATCGTTAACTATTTAAATTAATTAAAATTAATTTAAAAAAATAAATTTAAATTAATTAAAATTGATTATCATTAATTTAAATAAAAGTACTGATTATTTAAATCGAACCTGAAAAAAAAAAAAAAAGTAATGTTAATACGTTTAGTTATTACAAATAAAAATGTTACTTTATTAATAGACAAGTTATTTACAATTTAACCACTATTTTATGATTGATTCAATTCAGTCCAAAATAAAACAAGATTTCCTGAATTAAACTCAGGAAGACTATCTGTCCATTTAGATTCATTTTGCTATTTTGCTATCCACCTTCTTATACAAGTAAAGCCAACTGAGAACTTTCGTTTAATAGAACTATCATGGATTAATCACAAGAAAAACGAAGCTCGACCAAAGTACTCTGAGTTTACTTGCAGTTAAAATTCATTTTTTCAATAAATCTTGATCATTTTGTATGTTTACTTTAAATGAATGATGAGTAGTTCAAAATATTATATCATAGTATAATTCAAAATACCTGGGTTAGGTATTTTGTTAGGCTTATAGCTTGCTTATAGCTTACTTAGGTTACTTAGACTAGGAATCTATACCTTGCTTATGTTACTTAGACTTGTAACCTAGTTAATCTAAGTATTTGCTCCAATTTTAAAACACCAGAAATTTCTTCACATCGTCTTTTTTCCATTCTTGTTTTTATAGCTTGGAACATTTTATTAGCAAAGGGAGATTGTTTTTGAGCAATCTGCTGGAATAAAAATATAAGTACTGCATCTGCAGTTCATAGATTAGCATCTCTTCTGCATAACGCATCTACTGCTAATTTGACAGGTGCAAGTACTTCTATTATTTCCGAAAGAACCACAAAATCACTTTCGTTTAAGGAAACTGGGTGGTTTAAGTCAATTAAAGCTTTCTGTATACACGTTTTTAAAGCAAGGAAACGCTCTAGCATCGATAGAAGAGAGTTCCATCTTGTTTTGCAATCAAAAATGAGCGAAAGCTCGCTGCCTTTCTCTTCTTTGACATATTTTTGCAAGACTGCATCATTTTTGTCGGGGATCGTTTAAAAAGAACAACTACCTTACGGGCTTTTTTCACTAGTTCATTGATATTTTGTTCATTGGTGAGTAAATCCATATTTGCTATCCCATCATTTTGTTGGGGGAAGAAAGTCTAATCCCATTTCCTCGTCGATATTTTCTTCATCTTCGTGATCATCTGTTTCATCAACAATATCTTGAGTTTCCTTCAATGGTGCTTCGGTGTCGGACATTGGCGTAGAACTTTTTTTATAAAGAACATCACAAACTGCAAGGTGAATTCCATGGACTAAACACAACTGGTGTTCAGCCTCAATAATTTTTCCCACACGAACCATTACATTTGGACCATCCGTAACAATAGCAACAATGTCTGTATCAATATTAACATTATGCTCCTTAAGACGTGTTTTTAAAACATCAATACATTTTTCAGCATTCATAGACCCATATACACGAATAAGACCCAAATTCCAGTGCTTATTTGGGATATGTACATTAATATTCATGTATCTTTTATTTGTTGTAGAGGTCCATTCATCAAAGCTCAGAGAAAATCGTGTTCCCAAAGCTTTATATTGATAAATTTCTTTGGAAATTAACTGTCTAATATTTAAGCTGTAACTCACCACTATTCTTTTAATTGAGTTTGCTGACTTGGGCAAATTTTCGAAACCACTGGTAATCAGTAATTGCCTTAAATCTTTTGATGTTATAAATACATTAAATGTTAGCCCATCTAAAGCTGTCATTCGAGCTAGTGTTTCGTCTAAGGTTTTTTTTTTTTCGGATGCAAAGTAACTCGTTATTCTTCGTTTCGTAGGAGGCTTCTCGTCGGTTCTGGCATCATTCAACTGTTGACTCGAACTAGGTAAATTTTTGTCGGCTGAAGTTACTTTCAAATTATGCTTAGTTGATAAGTGCGTATGAAGGCCTTTTGTAGAACCACCCAATTTTTTCAAAATAACACCACCTTTCTTACATTTTGCTGCCAAATTATCCGCAGACTTCAAATAATGTGACCACACTGAAGTTGGGTCTTTATCTTTTTTGTGTAGAAAAAATGATGTTCCCTTTTCACTGTTTTCATTTATGTTTAGAAGGATATTTTTTTTAAGGTGGTCCTATACTAATAAAATCAAAATTTTAAAAATACACTCATATTTTATGATTTTCATATAAGAAATAGTATTTTATACTTAAAGCACAGCAAAGCAAAAAAAAAATTTTAATTTTTTTTTTTGGTCAAAATTTTGGGTCCATGGACACTAAAAATGAACTACGCGCTGCGATAAACAGTCTGTAAACTAATAATGGTATGATCATGATATTTTCACAGCCTTTTAATATCAGATGATTTTACTCACCCTGCCAAAATCAAATAATCTAAAAAAATATTAAAGCTTTTGTAAGAAAACCGGTTTAAGGCCTAAAAAAATGCCCCGAAAAGGCTTAGAACCTAGACCTTATTATGAGAGCCAGTTAACTAACATGAATTCTTTTGGTAAGGTGAATGTGCATATATATAATAAACAACTCCTGAAAATTTCAACACAATCAGACAAACCAATCTCAAGATATTTATCACAGCGTGCAAAAAACTCATATACTAAGAAAAACAATAATAAAGATTTTTGATGAAAAAAAAATTTTTTAATATATAAAAAGGTAAAAAAATTATTGAAAAATAAAACGACTTGAGCATTATTGAAAACACAGAAAAAAGAAAAATTAACCAAAATAGAATTATTCAATCAATGAAAAAAAGCTTGAATATAAAAAGGTAATATACAATAACATATGTTACAAAATACAATAACAGCCTTAACATAAATTTAATTTTAAAAATAACAAAAAACCAATATCTAAAACACTCCTGCTTCATAAGATGCACCTTCACTTTCATTTACTATATCTGTAAAACCTTTTCGTTGTGCACGAAGCAGCTTTCTTCTTTGTTTTATTGGGTCAAGCGACTTCTTTTTCATCATCTTTATTCTTTCTGCAAAGCAGCATTATATTAAAATTAATTTCTTCAGTTATTCCAAAGTCATTGCAAATAAAATGATGCCTCAAGCATTAGTAAACATTATTATTAACATATTGCGGTAAACATTATTGCGGTAAACAACAAAAGCAATAAAAAGGTTATCATTTCAAAACGTTCAAGCGACTTAATAAACTCAAGCAATCACTTAACCACAAATTCGCTCAACAATTTTACAATTTATCTTTTTAACGCGAGAAGTCTTGCCAACAAACTTAACGATTGTTTTTTATGCAATAGTCAAACAAACCTGCCTTAATTTGTGTTTGTGAAACTTTTTTCAATGATAAACTCCCGAACTCCATGGTCTATTCAAAAATTTGTTCCATTTATCGTAAGGATAAAGCATAAACAGGATAAACCTGCAAAGCAGCATTATATAACTCGTTATAATTCAGTATAGTTACCAACTTTGAACATTTTGTTTTACAAAATAATTTAATTAGTTCAATCCTGCTATAATCCCGAAAATCCCGGGAATTTGTGTTTAGAATCCCGGGATTTTCGGGACCCAAAAACGTCCGGGATCCCGGGATCCCGGGATTGCAATCCCTATTCAAAAGCTACTTATCTAATAGAAAACAATATATTTCATTCAGTCATGAAAAAACTAACAATATGACAAATACTTGCGGCGTTCCTCAAGGATCTATAATAGGACCACTTTTATTTTTAATCTATATTAATGATTTAAGCAAAGCTTCTAATATTTTAGGTCCTATCTTATTTCCTTATGACAAAATTTATTTTATTCTCATTGTGAAATAGCAACATTAACTAAAACGGTCAACATTGAACTTCTAAAACTAACCGAATGGTTAAATATGAACAAATTTTCAATTAATTTAACAAAAACTAAGTATACTATTTTTCATCGCCTCCATAAAAAGAGATAAAATCCCTCTTGCACTTCTTCTTCTTCTTCTTCTTCTTCTTATTATTATTATTATAACTTATTATTGGAGAATACATCGTAAATGAGAATGTACATTGAAATTTCTAGGTGTAATTCTAGATGAAAACATAAATTGGAAAGACCACATAAACATGATTAAAAATAAAATTTTAAGAAATATCGGATTACTCTATTAAGCAAAACCATACTTAGATCAATCGTGTTTGAAATACATTTATTACTGATTTATTCATTCCTATCTTAATTATTCAAACATTGCTTGGTGCAGCACAATAAAACAAAGACAAAAAATCTATTTAGCAAACAAAAACATAGAACTAGATTATTATCAAATGCACACCGCCTCTCACATTCTAGACCATTGTTCAACAATCTTGAAATATTAAATGTATGTATGTACACAGGTATATATATATATATATATATATATATACATATATATATATATATATATATATATATATATATATATATATATATATATATATATACACACACATATATATATATATACACACACATATATACACACATATATATATATATATATATATACACACACATATATATATATATATATATATATATATATATATATATATATATATATATATATATATATATATACACACAGAAACGTAAGATCCGTTATTCAAATCCCACTTCTAGGCAAGTTTTGCGACATCGGTTGGGAAGGAGGCGTGAACTTCCCGTTAAATGCTCTTCCGCGGTGCTCTGTGATAAGACCGTAAGAACTTCTTGGGGCACCTAAAATTAAAAAAATTGTAAACTAACTATTATGTTTTCAATTTTTCATGTTTTTTTTTGTTGCTGTTGGTTTTTGCTTTCTTGAATGAATTTTTAAAATTTTCATCTAATGGATAACTTTGAAATTTGAATATATATAGCATTACATGACCGTAAGTTAACCTTCATGTTATTGTGATTAAATTACTTCCTTAACTTTTATTAAAAATAAATTCGAAAGACTTTATTAAATTATTTTGCATTTTTATAAAAATTTCTTCGAAACGTTTTGCTTTATTCTCTCATTTTTCATTTTAGTTACAACGTATTTACATAAATCTTTAGAAAAAACAAGGGACTTGGTGATAAGGCAAACCTTATCACCAAGTCCCTTGTTATCCATAAGTTGAAAATTTTAAAAATTCATTCAAGAAAGCAAAATCCAACAGCAATAACAAAAAAAAAAAAAAACCTGAAAAAATAAAAACATAAAAGTTAGTTTACAGTTTTTTTTTTTAATTTATCACCAAGTCTGAAATGGAAGCAAGAAAGTAAAAATAATATTTTATGATCTCCTATGAAGGACTAAGTTACAATTAGATAACAAACTGATTGGTATAGAAAAGAGCACAGAAGGTAAATAGATTGTAGAATGCAAATTGATGATGATAGCTATGCATTAATAAAGGAAGCACTAACGAATATGATTAGGGCTCCTTGTAGCTCGTTTTTATAACTGATGATACGAGGAAACAACGAGGTAATTTGGTTAAGCAGTGGCTAACTAAAATTCATAATGTTGGTATAGCTGTAACATCCTTAATTCTAATAGTTACGTTTAAGTTTAAAAAAAAATTCCACTCTAGTTTAAAAGCTGTTAAAACATCCAGACATTAAAAAACAGATCGTACAAGCAGATTTAGATTTTTTTCATATCGCAAGGTTAGAATTATATTGTTACTTCTCCATACTTTTTTCAATACTTGTTTTCTTTTTTTACTTATAAATTAAGTTTCAATACAGTAGAAAAACAACATTTTGAAGCACTTAACGCAATCAGTGTCCTATTTACTAAACCTTTTTTTTAAAAAAATAACTACAATTTTTATATGATTACTAACTTAAATACAATTTATTTAGTAATTACTAATTTAAATACAAATTTTAAATAAATTTATTCAAATGAATATCAACGAAATCGATTTTTTCTGGCATTTGATGTCTTCTTTTTTATCACTGGTGATGTATCTATCGTAAATATTTTTAAAATAAGCTTACTGTTGAAAAAAATAAAACATTAAAAAATATGGAGATATAACAAAAAAACTTACGCAATGAAGCAGATGTCGATTCAGAGCCAGCCGAAATGTTTGAATCTTGTTCCCAAGGCAAACTGTAGAAAAAAAAAAATTGCTGTAAAAATTAAAAAAAACAAAACAGCTACGATGAGATAGATACTTAAGTCTTTCATTCCCTCATCCCAGTCAGTCTATTTTTAAGGTTTACAAAATGTTTTTCAACTGACGGTTTCATTAAAAATGAATAGAAATGAAAAATGAAACACTTTTTAATGTAGTTAAAAAAACTTTAAAATTAAAATTACAAAAATGTTAGATAAAAAATGAAGTTTTTAAACTAAATAGATGAGGATAACAAAATTATTTTATATACAGTTATAAACTGCTGCCGTTATTTATATATAACTGCCGTTGTTTATAATACCCTAATTTTAAAAATTTATAAAGTTGACATTATGAAAACATTTAGACCTCGACTGTCAAGAAAAATAATCAATTACTCACGGTGTAAGTTCTCTTAGAAGCGCCCCTTCGTCGATATCTTCGCATCCATCAACATCTGAAACAATTAAAAAATCTTAATAAGAATTAGGTAGAACACAAATTGTGAAATTTTTATGTTTACACAAAAAAAAAAAAAAAAAAAAAAAAAAAAGAAATAGTTTAATTAAAATTAGTAACACAGTAGTTTAAAAAAATAAAAGTAATAAAAAAGAATAAAACAAGTAAAAAAAGTTTAATAAAAAAAGATGATCATTTCATTATAATTTGCCTTATTTAGTCCAGAATTGTAATTATTATTTCAATACGACCACTTGGATCATAAAATTTCCGTAAATCTTGATGAATACATAAGTAGAACTGTTAATCGTTAGTGAGATTTTCGAATATTTGAAAACTAATGTTGAATGTATTTCATCTGTTTTACCTATTTTACATAGACAAGTTGTGAAATTTTTATGCTGAGAGTTATTATCTAGATAATGGAAGGCAGCTACTCCCAGCATGGGATGGGAGGCAGCTAGGCATTATAAAGATAACTTGTAATAACTCAGAAGAATCTCTCTTATTATAAAACTTCTGCCTAAATAGGTATGGCATTATAACGATAGACCATTTATTACTTTTTCTTATAAAACATAAAACTTTACTTAATTCAAAACTTTTTTTTTATTGTTTAATTAAATACTAATTTATTCATTAAAAAGAAGACTTTTTATTATGTGATTTACGAGCTAACAACTCATTTGGAATTTGATAACATTATTCTACTCCGTTAGAGTAGAATGTTATCAAATTTGGTTATTTAGTACCTAGCACTCTACCCCGTTAGAGTGCTAGGTACTAAATAACCGAATAATATAACCTAAATAAATAACCGAATAATATAACCTAAATAAATAACCGAATAATATAACCTAAATAAGTAACCGAATAATATAACCTAAATAAATAACCGAATAATATAACCTAAATAAATAACCGAATAATATAACCTAAATAAATAACCGAATAATATAACCTAAATAAATAACCGAATAATATAACCTAAATAAATAACCGAATAATATAACCTAAATAGCCTTTATTATCTTTATCTTAACTTACCAACATGTACATCGTCTTGATCAAGAGCAGAACTGTAAAAAGATTAAACAAATTAGTACATAAACAAATGTAAAGAAATATGATTCAACTAATAACAAACAAATATAATTCAACTTATATATATTAGAAATAGAGATTTTAATGAATCTACAATTATTTAACAATACACTCATTTAATATTAACCAAAACATCTAGGATGCTGTGTATCCATAGGAATTTGTTATTTACTCAATATTACTGAAACTAGATTTCTAAGAACAAAAAACAAACATCATCAAGGTTATTTTATGTCATATAAGTTTATTTTATGGCATAAAAAGTTTGATTAGTTAGTCTTAGTATTTTAAGCAAGAAATTTTTTTATTTATAAAATAGCTTATGGGTCATTCCATATAAGATTGCCATAATTCAAAATTATTTAAACTGAATATTAGAAATAATTTTTTTAATTAAATTAACAAACACAATAGTGCATCTAAAAAAAAAAATCTTCACTTCGTCATTTATTTTTATGCATGTGTAGGAGATGTTTAAAATTTGGTAGCCATTTTTAACATATTATGATATAAAAAAATCACTAATGTTTGCTCTGAGAATTTTTAATTCTCAGAGCAAACATTAGTGATTAAATAAGTTATTATTATCTCAATTATTAGTTGGTATGTTACTAAAAAAAAAAAAGACGTTTTTCACCGTCACAACCGCGACAAATTTAGTTTTTTTATACAGCCTAAATTTAATTTTTTTAAATAGAAGATATTTAGCAAAAGGATTTTAGTTGAAATGTATGTAAAAAAAAAATTTATAATATCCTTGTCTTGAAAAAAGTAAAAAAAAAATTTTTTTTTTGCAGTTTTTTATCAAAAAAAAAAAATTAAAACCTTATAATTTAACTTTATTTTTACATTTTTACTAATATTTATTTAAAATAATATTTTTGAGCTTAAATGTTTTTTTAATTTTTTAACAATAAGTCAATTTTTATTTTTTAACGGTTTTAACATTAAATTCAACATTATAATAGTTTCACCATGCGATATATAAAAAATCTCTTTTATTTGTTTTTCAAAACTAGAAATAATAAGGCTAAAGCATACCTATCCGGACGTGAACTTGCTGGCCATGGAATATCATCAGTATCACCTAAAAGTACAACACATTGTTATGCCGAAAATTCACTTTAAATCTTTAAATGTGGTTTGATCACTTTAAATAGTTCATTAAATACACTAAAAAATGTTTTCTTATTATATTTTATAATGAACTTATTTAGAGAGATTATTGAGACAAATAATTACTTGTAATAAAAAACAACAACCACACATTACTTATACTACTACCTTTAATGCAGTTTTTAAATACACCTAATCTTAAGTGATTATTTAAAATCAAGTTTCATGTAATTACTCCAGTTAAAAAATTCTATAAGTTCTATACAGATTAAGAAATAATTAAAAAAAAAAGTACCAAAAACAACAACATAAAACAAATAACAACAACCAAATATAACACTCAGACATGATGAAAATATGAAACAAAAAAATTTTCACAAACTTTGCACATATTAAATATTTCTATAAGCTATTTCATATATTCATTGTAACTTATTATTTTTCATAGGTATATGTTTTAGATGGGAACCTAGGTGCCCCCATGTACCATCTTTTTTTGGTCATTACTATGTAATCTGGAACAATATTTATTGATACCTCATTTGAATAATAAGTTAAGGGAGTAAAAAAAATTGGACAATAAAAAAGTAAACATTAAATTTTACCAAGGAGAAGGCCTCTGACACTTTTCCTTTGTTCATCTGTGTGCTGGACACACTTTCCAGTTCTAAACGTAAAATGCAATTAACATACTTTAAAATCAAAGTTATAAAACTTGTATAAAAAGTTAGCAAATACAACAAAAACATTTTAACAGATGCTTTGAAACAACACAAATATACAATGAGACATTCAAAATCAGCACCACTGAGTAGATATACTAATCAAAATACCATCATCAGCCCTTGATTTTAACAAAAATAAGGTCGGCAATGATTTCCCAACCTTAATCTGTGTGAGGTCAGCATCAGGTCGGCAGAAAAAATTTAAAACAAAAGTTTGACCATAAAATAAAGAAACGGTCAGCAGTTAAGTCGGTATTGCCAAATACAGAACCTAATTTCGAGGGTTGTATTATAGATGTTGAAGAAAATGCTAATATCTTTATAAGTATCTTTGATACTAATGCCATAAAAAAAACGCAGTATAGATGCTATAAAAAGGTAACAGAGTATAATATTAAGGTAGAGAATCAGAAGTAAGAAAATTGCAAGCAGAGTAAGGTGAAACAACCTTAGCAAATGCTGCAATGAACTGAATATATGGTTAATAAGAGGCAAATAATAAAAAGATAATCCTAGAATGTTGCCATTAATCAGGATAAGAATATAAAATTAATAATGACTAGCAGTGAAAGCAGTTTAACAACAAATTAATCTTTTTCTCTGTTATTTCAGGAAGAGTGTTGTTGTCATTAGATTTAAGCAATAAATAAGGAAAAGTTGTTTGTCCTATTTTTTGGAGAGGTAATAAAATCAAACTAAATATGAGATGAAATTTTAAACTTTCCTTTGTCAATGACGTTTTAAAAGATTTTCCAAAATTCTCTAGTTCTAATTTAAAATATGAGACTCCATAATCTAAGATTAATGGGCTTTAGTGTAGGGCAATACCTTTAAGCACTGACTAGCAAGACAAAATCTGGCAAAAATTATAAGAAATAATTAAGATAAAAAACCCTCAGAAAAAAAAAAACAAAAAAAAAAAAAACGCATACAGTGAGCCTCACTGTATGCGTTTTTTTTTTTGATTTAGAACTAGAGAATTTTGGAAAATCTTTTAAAGCGTCATTGACAAAGGAAAGTTTAAAATTTCATCTCATATTTAGTTTGATTTTATTACCTTTTTATTATTTGCCTCTTATTAACCATATATTCAGTTCATTGCAGCATTTGCTAAGGCTGTTTCTCCTTACTCTGCTTGCAATTTTCTTACTTCTGATTCTCTACCTTAATATTATACTCTGTTACCTTTTTATAGCATCTATACTGCGTTTTTTTTATGGCATTAGTATCAAAGATACTTATAAAGATATTAGCATTTTCTTCAACATCTATAATACAACCCTCGAAATTAGGTTCTGCATTTGCTTGCTTGCTTTAAACCAATGAAAAGAAAAAACTTCCATGCCTGCCTGAATCAAGTAGATAACATAAAAGGCACGTTTTTAGCAAAAAAAAAAAAAAAAAAAAACATATTAACAAAAGAAACTAGCTTAGGATTGTCTGAAAAACAAGGCCAAGAAGGCCACTACAGATGAGGAGGCTACTTAATAGTGTTTATAACCCTCTCTCAACTCTATAACTCCGAAACACGAACCTCAACGAACAAGGCCGCTGCGCGGAGAAACAAGTTGAGCGCGGTACTACCAGGGAAATGGTGGGGATCGAACTCGGAACCTCTCGCTTTTGAACCACTATGAGCGCTTTACCTATACACCACTACCGCTATATATACCGTTATAGTCTTAAGAGGGTTTAAACATGAGTTTATGATGAATTGAAATGACACTCAAGTTTATTTCCGAATCAAGCATGTTACTAATTTCTGTTCTTTGCAAATCAAATGATAATTGTCATCAATAGAGATGCAAAGATAAAACAGCTTAACTTAAATTAGTATTACAAAAAGCAAGAAGGTCCTAATAAAATTATCATAATTTTTTATATTATGCAAGAAATTCTAAAAATAAAAAACTACTTTAAATATTTTACTAAAAAAAAATTGAAAATTGTCATGGCAACCTCAAAACTGTATAAAGAAAAAGTCAATACCCAATTAAACTTATTGGTGTATAAACAATTAGTTGAAAATTTTGTACACATAAACTTAAATAAAATGTATCTCTTATTTACAAATATTTCAAGTTGCTGTATATAGTTCTCAAGTAAGCAATTTTTTTTATTAAAAACCCTTCTTCCAAGAAATAAGTCAAATCTTGTTTACAAATTCATTTGTACTACCTGTAAATTGATACATATAACAAACAGTCCAAAATTTTTCACAATGCATTGATGAACATTTCAAGGAAGATAAATTTTTTTTTTTAATTTAGTTCAATTTTTTTTATTGTTTAATATGATTGGATCCTTCTAATCAGTTGTTTTGTTTGGTTTAATTTTAGTGACACAATTAGATATAAGACTTTGATTTAACTATTTTAAACCTTTTGTACTTTTGCATTCAGTTCGGATTCTGACACATTTTAATATTGCAATTTGATGGTATTTTAAACCCTTTGTAATAGATTTTTATAATAGATTTTAGTAATGGAATAATTATATAACCTACATGAAAACATTTTTAAAATGATTTTTGTAATTTTACTGATCATGCTATGCAGTTAGAAACATGTTTAAAAATCTTTAAAAGTGTTATTAATTTCATACAAAATATTTACTAAGACATTAAACATACAATGTGTGTGTGTTCAAAAACAGCTTGTCTATGGTTTTTATACTGACAAAATTTAGGTTAGATTTTAACAAAAGGCATAAATTAAATTGAGGAAACTAATTAAGTTTGATGATTTTTTAAAAAACTACAAAAACGCAAATTAAAAGATTAGAATATTTTTATTTTTATGCTGTAAAACATGCATGGAGTGTTGCTACATCAATTATCTTATAGCCTGCTGCTATAAGGAAGAGCTACTACATTGACTTTCTTATGCTGATACAAGGAAGTGTCGCTACATTGACTGAGGGTTTGGTTAGGGCAGGCAATCTATCAAATAATAAAAAAACAATTTTTTTTTGCTCTTTAAAATAATTTTTTTTTTAAAAAAACAACCTAAAACTGACCTAGCAATGGTAAAATTAAAAATAAACTATGCAAGAGGTGTATATATGTGTATATATATATATATATATATATATATATATATATATATATATATATATAAATAATGGTTTAACCCCCCGTACAGTAAAAGCGTTTCTACCAATGTCGAACATATCTTCCTAAACTTAATTGACAAACACTTTCCAACATTCCACCCTTAAGTAAACCATTCAAAAATTGAGTTACAGCTGCACCAACAATATCGAAAGTATAATAAAAAGTCACAACAAGAAAATTAGTTCAGAAAAACCAAAAGAATACCCACCCTGCAATTGCATAAAAAAAGAAAACTGCCCTATAACAAGAAAATGTAGAGCCTCTAATGTTATTTATAAATGTATAGTAACCCTCCCCCTAACACCCCAGAAAAAGTATATATTGGCCTAGCAGAAAAATTAACAATAATTAAACAAATCCACCTACAGCAACGTAACAAAAAAATGCTTGCTTTGCCTTCATGAAAAACTTTGCATATTATCATAAAAAAGTACCAAAAAATTATTAAATAAAAAAAAAAAAATTATATCTAAGTGCCGTCACGAAAACAAGTTCTTGCTTGACAACCACAAGCCCAAAGATTAAAAAATAAAACCAAAAACGCTCGCAAATAATTATAGTTCAAATTTACCGTGTTGATGTAGCGCATAGGTTGATTAATTGTGTCATTTATGAGGCGCGACTGTTATATCTGCATTAGATGGAGGGTTTTAATTCTAGTAATGGATAAATCTTTTTAAAGTTTTATTTGCTTTGTAGACATAAGAAAAATATCAAGGTTTCAAAATTTTTGATAATTAAGTTTTGAAGTTATTAGACTTGGATTAAACAACTTTGAAACTTTGATTTTTTCTAAATTCATTTTAGTGAAACACTTTTAATATAAAATAAAAACATATATTTATGTTTTTATTTTTTCTGGTTTATTTTTATTTATTTTACGATTTATTAAAATTTTTACTTTTTCAGTTTTGTAATTTTTTTCAGCTTTTATTTCTCTTTTATGTTTATAGTTTGTTTATTTTTAATTTTAGTTTAAATTTACTCAGTGCATTTTTTAAATGAGCTAACTTAAAACATACAAAGGAGCCATAGCCAAGTTGTCAAAACAAAATAACATATGCGTGGTCATATCAAACCTTATAGGTTTCTTAAAAAGGGTTGATATATATATGCGTGTGTGTGTATATATATATATATATATATATATTTATATATAAATATATATATATATATATACACACAAACACACATATATATATTTAAAAAAGGATTGCTGTCCAATGCCAAACCTTTAGTCGATGTAGCAGCACTCCTTTGCGGCAGCAGGCTATAAGCTAGTCGATGTATGTACTAAAGCCCCCCCCCCCCTAGTGTCCTGTTTTAGTATGACATCAACATATGACATCATATGCTCTATTTATATATGTATATATACATTTTTTGTTTTTTTTGTTTTTTTGTTATTCATCTCCTCAAGGCCGAGAAGGCCACTACAGATGAGGAGGCTACTTAATAGTGGTTATAACCCTCTCTCAACTCTATAACTCCGAAACACGAGCCTTGACGAACAAGGCCACTGCGCGGAGAAACAAGTTAATATATATATATACATATATACAGGGCTTGTGATGAAGAAAATCGTCAAGCGTGTTATATCGCGCTCGTAAATTTAGAATATGTTTTCATCGAGCGTGATTATGTGCGCTCAAGATAACGTCGGCGAGCGTGATCATGAAAATTGCTGAACGCGATGCTCATAAAAAGCTTTTTTCTTTTTTTATATCTTTTTTTATTTGTTACATTACAATACTTTCGTCAAAAAATGTTTGAATTAGTATCACTCATGAAACTTCTTCAACGAAGTAGATTTTTATACTTTTAAACTTCTTGTATATTGTTAGATCGCGATTTTATTTTTAACTATTTATGTTATAAAAAAATAATATCAAACAAAAACGCAACTTCTTATTGATTTAGTATTGAAGTATAATTTAGTGGACTTAGTTTTGCTTCGCTGTTTTGATATATTTATTTTAAAATGTTACGCTGTAAACTTAATTAACGGTTAATGGTTTTTATATTTCTTGATATTTTTTATTCAAATTAATTATTTAATTTTTTTCTAAAATTTCTTTTTTAAATTACGTTTTTTTTATCTTAAAAAAATAACACAAGAATAATTTGAAATAATAATAAATAAGAATAATAACTTTCCATTTAACAAATGTTGACATCATTACTTTGTTTCCTTTTCGAATGTGATTGCGAACATTTTAAACAACAGAATCGTTTTAAATTTGAGTTAAAATAAATAATAGTTAATAAAAAACCTACACTATGAACAAAAACTAATTTTAAAAATTACTCTATTATTAATATTTATTTTTATTATAAACGACGTGTGGAATATTACAAACAATAAATCAAATAAATATTACTTGATATTTTCACAAGATTAAAAATACTCTGCAGTTTCAATTTTCTTATAATGGTTTTCTAATTTTCTATTCTTATTTTATTTGCGCATTTTTGTATTCACATTGTGTTTCCACGTGCACATTCCATTATTGAAATTAGTAACTATTAACGACTTCAAACTTAAATATTTAATGAAAATAAAAAAATAATCCCGAACTATTGGACGAGAGTTATTTTATACGCTCGTTATAAGCTGAACGAGCGTTGTTTATCGCGCCTAGAACCTTTGAAAATACTGTTTACGGGGGCGTTTTACGAGCGGAGCGCGAGCGCGATCGCTTCATCACAAGCCCTGTATATATATATATATAATATATATATATATATATATATATATATGATATTTATATATGTATATAATATATATGTATATATGAAATATATATATATATATATGATATTTATATATGTATATAATATATATGTATATATGAAATATATATATATATATATATATATATATATATATATATATATATATATATATGATATTTATATATGTATATAATATATATGTATATATGAAATATATATATATATATATATATATATATATATATATATATATATATATATATATATATATATATATATATGATATTTATATATGTATATAATATATATGTATATATGAAATATATATATATATATATATATATATATATATATATATATATATATATATATATATATCAACCAATTTTAAGTAGAAACTTACAAAAAACAAAGAATAGCGATTAAGAGCAAGGAAACAGACTTGAAAAGTTGTAGGTTGATTCACATGGGAGATGAAAACATGGGAGAGATGTATAAGAAAAAAAACTTCCTAGAGTAATGAGGAATAAAAGTTCCTAGAGCATGAATGAACAGATACGAAAAAAAGAATCCATTTTTGCTGAATGTAAAGTCAAGCAAGAATGAGTTTAAAGTTGATGGAACTAGAGATCATCTCTAGTTCCATCAACATCTCATTTGACCAGTGACCATTATAGTAGAAAAGAGATGCAACCTTACTAAAATCGAAGAGTGGCTTTGCAGATTGAGCTTGTCTAAAGACATTTAGAATATGATTTTGGACCTTGCCTAGAAAAGAAAGAGCATCATGAAAAGAACCAACCCAAAAACAGATATACTTGTTCTAGTCAACAAACAAATAAATAAAAACAACAACAAACAAATAAAAACAACAAACAAAATAAAAACAACAACAACAAACAAATAAAAAAGTTGACAACAGATCAAGAATAGCAACTAATCAATAGGCAAGAGCAATTTTAAATTTTTTTAAAAAAAAGCCAGTTGCTTCAAACTGGAGAATGCAAAATTTGAAATTTGGAAATCTTTCTAATTCTATTTTATTTTAATTTAAACTTTATATATAACTCATAATGAAACTAGACAGAGTTTTAATTAATGAATTTATAAATTGAGTGTTGGTGTAAAACATTTTCCAGCATATTTTCATATAAAATAAAACGTAAATAACCTATTTTCTATTTTTAAAAAATTTTTTAGGTATGTTTGAGTCATGTTTATGAAAAAACATTTTTTTTGTTGCAACTTATTTGGTTTTAGACAGTTACCAAAAAATAATTTCAGACATTTTTATTTTTAAATTAGAAAAAAAAAATCATTAATTTTTTTAGCTTAAAAACTTTAATGTAAAAAAAAATAATAAACTTCCCCGGAATGTTTTCTGTTCTGTTCTCATTTTATTACTTATTTTTAATGACGCATTTCTTCTATGTTGATTTTATGTTGATTTTCTTATAAACTATCTACTCCAGCATGAAGCAATTTAATACCAAAAACTACAAATCAAGTAGCTGTTTATCAAAATTAAACTATCAAAAGTAAACCGCTTTTTTGCTTTGATTGTTTAAAAAAAAGAAAACTCAATAATTGCAAATAAACAAACAATAAAATTTATTAATCCTCATTCAAAATCGAATTCAATTTAAATCCTACATTCTATAGTAATATAAATGTGAAATGTCAGTTGGTTACAAAGCAAGCAATATTGGTGCATTATTTATCTCAATGTTGGCTAAATGTTGTTAACAACATAGCGCTGATAAAAAATGTTCACATGCATATATATATATATATATATATATATATATATATATATATATATATATATATATATACATACATATATATATGTATATATATATATATATATATATATATATATATATATATATATATATATATATACTATATATATATATATATATATATATATATATATATATATATATATATATATATATATATATATATATATACATATATATATATTTTGAGACACAGCTAACAGAGTTAGCTGCGTCTCAAAATTAGACACCTATTACATCTACAGGATTACGCTATCAAAACAATTAGGAAAAAAATTAAAGGATTTAATTATTTTTTTGCGTACCAATAAGGTTTATATTATGTAAACATTACTTTAATAAAAAAGTAACAAAGTTAATATACAAAATATAATAGCAACACAACAAAAAAAAAAAAAAATTTTTGTTTTGAAAAAGTATAATATTGTGTTAAAAAAACATAATATCTTGTCAAAAAATATATTGCTGCATTGAAAAAAAATATTACAGTGTTAAAAAAATATATTACAATGTTTAAAAAATTATATTAAAGTGTTAAAAAAAAAACAACTACCGTGTGCACATTTTCCCAGTGTGTTCTGATATGGCTCCACATGTCTATAAGTTAAAAAGAGAACTTGATGTGTTACAGATTTTTATTATATATAATGCTGAGTAAACGTAATTTTAAAAGATAATATATAACATTAACAATAAAAGTTATTAATTTAACTAAAATATAAAATCACACAAAAATTGAACTAAAAAAGTGTTTTTAATTCATTGTTTCAACCAAAATTTCAACAATTGCCAATTAAACATGGTAGAAATTTACTTTTAGAATAAAAAGTAAACTTCTACCATGATTTTGTTTTTAAAGTGAATCAAGTAATTTCTACATGATTTTGTTTTTAAAACTAAGAAGGAGGAAGGAGGGAGGGGAGGGGGGAGAGGGGGGGGGTTGTTTAAAACTGAAACAATAGAATAAAAAGAATTAAAGTTTTTAAAAAAGAGAAAAATTTTTGTTGACGAAATTCAGATGAAAATTTTTTTTTACAGTTTAAAAAAAGAAAATTCATTTTAAAGATAAAAAAAACTATTATAAATAGACCTTAAAAAAACCCATCAGAGATATATGCAAAAATCATTAAAAATAAATTAACTAATTATGTCAATAAGTTTATTATTATATACATTAAAAAAAAATGTTAACAAGCAGTAAATTTTTAGAAAATCAATTGTAATGGGAGCTAAAAGAAGCAAAAATAAGAAAGTTTTAAAAAAATTTAAATTTCAACCGCTTAAATTGTAATTACAATAATTGCATTTGCATGTCATGTACTGAATATGTATAGTGAATGTTATTGCATATATATGTTTAGTGAATGCTATTGTCTCATCTCTAAAGCAAATGAAAGCTGAATTAAATACTTATTCATAATTATACCATAACATTTTAGCAAGACAGAGTAACATGTAATTCAAAAAAAGCATAATCGAAGTAGATCTTTACTGATGTAGTTAAGACATTCAGTTCTTACTAAGGTAGTTAATACATTCAATTTATGGTCAAGAATATTTTAAATTGTAATAGGATAATTGGATAAAAATTTGAAATAAAATTAAATTTAATTTAAAATTGAAAGTAAGTTAAGAACAATTGCTTCTTATACGTAAATATGCTTATAATTTTGTATAAATATATATAATAAATGTATATAAATATATGTTCATAGTTAATTATTATTAATGTCATTTTAATCAGATTTATATATATATACATACATATATATACATATATATATATATATATATATATATATATATATATATATATATATATATATATATATATATATATATATATATATACATACACACACACACACACACATATATAAATACACACACACACACACACACACACACACACACACACACACACACACACACACACACACACACACACACACACACACACACACACACACACACACAAATGTTTTTCAAATGCAATTTAAACAGATTTGACCAACCTGTGTTAGTAATGCAACCTTTTCTTCTGAAGCATTAAAGAAGAAAATAATGTATATTAAAAACACATTTTTGTTAAATTTATTTGTCAACTTTTAATTGCTCACTTCATTTAAAAAAAATTACCTTGTCCAAGTGATTCAAGAGCTTGGATTGTGGGACCATTCTAAAATGTGAAAGTATTCTCATTTAGTCAACTTAAATAACATTGGATAATATTCATAATAATAATTCAATAAAAGTCATGCAAGAAAGCTCTAGTTACCTTAACAACCTACTATAATATATGCATACTGAATAAATATAACAGATGCATACTCAAAAGATTAGGATTTTAGAGATTAAGAATAACTTAATTTAAGTAACAATAAACTTATGCACATCAACTAAAAGAATAATAAATTTATAAAGAATTAGTAATAAACTAAACTAAAAGAAATAAGTATAAGAGTCTGAGGCCCATTCAATATGCATCAGAATAAACTTAAGCACATGAACTTCATTTAATATATATCAGAATAATTTAGAACAACTTCCTTGAAATGTGATTAACATTAAACGTGTAAAAATTTACGTTAAAAATATTTGAATTTATGCAGAGGAGAAAATAAAATTAGCCTAACCTTTATTTTTCATTCTAATTTAACAAAATGGCAGTGAAACAATTAATAAGTCTACTTTATTTCTTATTATCTTCTACTACAGCTAAAAAGTTTATAAACTGGTATGTTTAACTAATTACAAATGGAAAAAAAATTAAAAGTATTCAATTTGTGGAGAAAATAGAATTAGCCTCATTTACATTATATACAAGAAAATACAGAAAAAATTTTTGTTTTTTTGCTCATTTAATATTTAGTATTGCTTCCTGAATTTTTAATGACTTCAAATATGCACCTTAACATACTAGTCACAAGATTTTGGATAGCTTCTATAGATATTTCATTCTAAGCTTCTCACATACGAGTTTTCAGCTCAAAGGTGGATTCCAATTGCTTACCATTTTCATAAACCTTTCTAGAAAGTATTCCCCATAGATTTTCAATTAAGTTAAGATCTGGACTAGATACAGGCTATTCCATTACATGAATATTTTTTTCTTTAAACCAAGCTTTTGTAAGCTTTGAGTTATGGATAGCATCATTATCTTGTTGAAAAGTGAAATTTTCACCCATCAATTCCTCACCATGTTCAAGCAAACTTATTTCTAATAAGTCAATGAAGTCCTGTGAATTCATTTTTGTTGAAATCCATGCCAGTGGAAGTTTCCAGCAACGGAAAAATCCCCGAAAACCATAACAGTTCCATTACCAAAGTTACGACTCATTTGAGTTTCTTTCTATTATCAAAGACCGTACCAGTAATATTGATAGCCATCAAGGCTATCTAGATTGAACTTTTTTTCATCACTAATGAGAACTTGATGCCACTCTTCCTGCCAAGACATGTTCTTTTGCAAATTGTAATCTAACTTCTTTTAGACAAGCAGTAAGTTTTGGTTTTGGTTTACGCTTTTTCCAAACTGTGTATGGATCTTCATGTAAGATTTGTCTCACACATTAAACAGATACAGGTAATTGTAAATCAGCACGAATTTGAGATGAAGTCATGTGCTGAGCAGCAACACAACATACAATAACTCGTTTAGTACGATTATCAATTTTATGTTTGCCACCGCTTTCCTTATTAGTTCCATAATTAACGCCAATCTTGAAGTAATTATTAACCACTTTTGGAGATCTTTTAATTTTCTTTGCAATTTCCCGTTTAGATAAGCCTATATCTTTGTATGCTTTGATTACTGCTAATTCTTCATTCGTTAAACGCTTACCACATCCCAATTCAAATTAAGGTATCAAAAATCAATAAAATGTTAAAAACGTTATGAGCACTGATTTCACAGTCTTTGTTTAACTTACAAATAATAATAAAGTCACAAATGCGTATCACCATATCAAAATATAAACTGTAAATATATGTCAAAATATAAACTGTAACTATAAACAAAATATAAACAAGTAAACTGAAAATAATTGAGGCTAATTCTATTTGTTACCGTAAATATCAAGTATTATAGATTTTATGGTTTTATCAAATGTACCGCAATTTAATTATGCTATATTATAATCTAAAAAGTTGTTGTTTGTAACAATAATTATATGTGTGTGGATAGAAAAAATGTACCGCACAAACTTGCTTACAGATCTACAAAATATTAGATCAGTACATGGCGAGGCTAATTCTATTTTCTCCATTGTACTAATTAAAATTTTTATACTCAATTTAGAAATGTTAAAGTCTATTGAATAAACCTTTTGTTTTTGTTTGCAAATATAAATAAATGATATTATTAATATAAACCTTTTAGATTTAGTTATCAAAGCAATCAAAGGTAAAAAAAGTAAACTAAGTATATTAAACCTACCTTTATACCACCAATAAGTTCTCCACTGAGTGTGGAGCATGGCGTATCTGGGCGAGACATACCATTTGCATGAGTAACAAGTGATGAGAGACCAATTTCAACTAAAAATTAAAGTTAAACTTGAAAAACTAAAATTAGGCTTGAACAGAAAAATTAAAATTAAACATAAAAAAAATGTATATTATGTATCGATAAACACAATTTCCTAAAATATTTTTTATTATATACTTTGATATATATATATTTGATATAATATAGAATATCTTATTACATTATATTTTTATTGCTCCTCCAACCCAATCCCTCAGCCAATGTAGCAGCACACCTTTGTATGTTTTAACTAGATAGTTAGGTTTCAGTATGAAACCATAATTGTGTTTAGGTAAGCACTGTTAACTATGTGTGTTTACATAAGCACTGTGATGTCATACAAAAGCGTGCTGCCATGGGCTTTAGTACATATATTGACTATTTATAGCCTGCTTCTGCAAAGGAGTGCTGCTAAATCAACTGAAGGTTTGTGCTGGTGCAGCAATGTTTTCTTTCATTTTCATTATTTTTTTCTTATTTTTCTAAAGAAAAACTGTATGCTATAAAGATAAGCAAAACTATTGCAAAACTATAAAGATAAGCAATTGTTGATCTATAGATGCTATGATACATACATACATACATACATACATACATATATACATACATATATATTAGGGTGGAGCGATTTTGAAAATTTTAGAAATTTGATTTGCCTGAGCAGCAAATCAATACCTTTTGGTGAAAAAAGAACCTTACTCTTTTTTTTTTAGTTTAGATGAGTTCTTGAGATTCCTCTTTGGATTCTAAATTTTTGATGGGTCCTAATATTGTTTAAATTTTTTTTTTCTAAACTATATCAACTTGATACTTAAAAGAAGCAAAATAGTATGCTGATTTTGAAAATAATATTTGTTTTTATTAAAAAATTAAAATTAAAAAAGAAGAGTTGTTTTTTTCATTAAAAACCCCCGTCCTCAACAAAACGGGGGTTTTAAGGTATATTTTTGCAAGTATTTTTTTCACTAAAAAATTTTTTCAATAAAATTATTATTTATGAAACAAGCATTTTTTTCTGCTTTTTTTGAGTCCAAGGTTGATATGGTTTAGAAAAAAAAAAATTCAAAAATATTAGGACCTGTCGAGAATTTAAATTCCAAAGAGGACCCTCAAGATCTTATCAAAATCAAAAAATATTTTTTATTTTTATCTTATAATTAATAGACATTGATTCATGTCTCAGTAATATTGGTTTTTAAACTCTTTTTTTTTGCTATGAAAATCGCTCCACCCTAATATATATATATACATATATATATATACATATATATATATACATAGATCTATAGTTTGTTGGCTTTGGGAAGAGCCGAAGGAAAAAAGTGATTCTTACGCCAACATATACGTCACTTTTAATTACTTTTAACTTTCGTCCAACATTTCCGTGTTGGACGAAAGTAAAAACCATTAATTTAATTACAAATTAATCGTTTTTTAAAAAAACCACAAAAACGCAAATTTAATTGACCAGAATGTTTTTAAAAACATTCTGAATGTTTTTAAAACATTTTGAATGTTTTTAACAATATAAACAATGTTTTTATTTTAATTTTTTTTAATAAAATGTTTTTATTTTTATTTTTTTAATAAAATGTTTTTATTTTTTATTTTTTTTACTGTAAATCATGCGCGGAGTGTTGCTACATCGACTATCTTATAGCCTGACTCGCAAGGGAGTGCTGCTACATCGACTGACAAATAGCCTGACTCGCAAGGGAGTGCTGCTACATCGACTGACAAATAGCCTGATCCGCAAGGGAGTGCTGCTACATCGACTGAGGGTTTGGTTGGGGCAGGCAGTCTATCATTATTAAAAAAAAAAAATTCCGGTCTTGCATTTTAATTTTTACTTTTTGTCAACAAAATATGGAAAAAACTTTCGGACAACATCTAAGGATTCTATATATATATATATATATATATATATATATATATATATATATATATATATATATATATATATATATATATATATATATATACATATATTGTAACTTCTTAATTTTTGTACGCTTATATTGCTTTTTGAATCAACATTTTGCTATAAATTTGGTTAGCCAATATAAACTGAGGGCAAATGGAAAAAACGTTATGCACAATCACAATCTTTTAAACATAAAAAATACTCAAAAGAGACTATGCTGTCTAAATATATTTGGCAACTAAAAGAATAAAATATTAATTTTAAATTAAACTAGTCTACTCTAAAAACTGCGCCTGCCTATAATAACATTTCCAAAAAATGTATACTATGTTTACAAGAAAAATTTGAAATTATTACTCTTTTAGATCAAGAAAATTTACTCAATAAAAAATCAGAATTAATTTCTAAATGCAGACATGAAAATAAGTTCCTTTTAAAAAATTATAAAAACAAATGACCAGTCTAAATTTATCCTAATTCTAAAGAATTTTTTTCTTGATTTTTTAATTATCTAATGTAGTTGATGCAACTTCCTGGCTGCAAAATACTATAGTTATTACATAATTAATTATAACAATTCCCAACTTCTTGTGAAATAATTTTTCTATAATTTGAAAACTTTTTTATGTTTAGACATTCTTTCTGATGAACCTACTGATGGTGAAACACAGTGTAGAAGAAATCAAAAATTAGATAAGTGTTTTTACTAATTTATATATATATATATATATATATATATATATATATATATATATATATATATATATATATATATATATATATATATATATATATATATATATATATATATATATATATATATATATATATACATACATTAAATAACAGTATTTTAAAACATTTACCTTTCCTATACTTATTTCTTTTTGGAGATACCTAAAAACAAGTTTAAACTTTCTTACAGCGGTGTTACTTAAACATTGTCTTACTCAAGCTGTCTTTTATAAATATCGGTAGTTCTGTACTGTTATAAATATCCGTAGTTCTGTACCTAATAATAAAGTATTTAGGTAAATTCATAAATGTGTTTAAATGAAGGAAAAAAGTCAAAATTTCAAAAAAGTACTTTTTATTCTGGCCTTGATCTTTATTTTAAACTAATTGAATGTCTTAAATTATTTTTACAATACAGCAAAAACCTTTTTAAGAATTAAAGAATACTACCAAGTGCATCAATAAAAATGCTGAAAATTAAAGTCTTACAATAAATTTTAAACATGTGTCAATTAAATCTAGCAGGTTTCTATTTATTCTATTTAACTAAATACTATCTATTGATTATAGTCATTGACTTTTTTGTTTGTTTACATAAACGATCTTCTACACAAACAAAAAAATCAATGATGTCATGAAGTAAAACTCTTAAAAATAAAACGCGATTGAATAAATTATCAAGTCTGTAGATTGCGGCATATATTATGCTGACTTTTTGGCCTTCAACTAAACGAAGAAGGCGAAGAAGAACTAAAAAAAAGTTAGTTTTTCTTGGTATGCATTTATTCTTTTGTTTTCATCAAAAGAAATTAGCCCTATTCTTTTCAATATGAACACAACATATCTTGAAGGTTTGGAATCCCTTTACTAGTAGTTTATTTGCAATGGTGTCTAAGAGCAAAACATTGTTTTTTAAAAGCTTTGTTTTATTAATTATAATAAAGATGCTTCTAGTTTATATAAAACAGTAATAGTAAGATATTTTTTAATAATAATGTAGTAACTTATTGTTTAATTGCTTTGCTAGACAATAGTTGCCAGGTAACAGTTTCCTCTTTTTTTTTGTAATTTCAGTTATCCTTTGAAAGAAATAGTAATTCTAAAAAAATCTTTATAAAACTTGGTCAAGTTTAAGTATTATCTGGATCTTGGAGATAAAACGGTATCTTATTTTTATTATTATGCAGGAAAGCTGTTGAAACGCCTGGATAACCAATTTCCAAACAATATTTTTATGCTTAAGATGTATGCAAAACATATTTAAAAGGATCAAAACCTCACAATAATGGTGAATACCCATTGGTTCTGAGGTCTAAATACATTTCTTTTGTTAACATACTTTTGAGAAAATTAAAAAAAAAAAAACAAAAAAAAACTAACCTATTGGAAATGAAATTTAACAACTTTAGAAAATCAAATTAAGGTGGATTTAAAATACCACTATATAACATTAAATGGCTAAGAAATTGTGAAGGTATGAATCAGCCCACAATCATTTCCTCCCTGAGAAGCAATGTCCTTTCATTAAATAAATATGGAAATTTAAGTGTTAGTCAATGAATAACTTATAACTTAATAACTTACCCAACAACAAAATGTTAAAAACTGGAGCTCTTTGACAAATTATGTTGCTCAATCAACACATTTATATTGTTAAAAAGTATATTTTGACAACTTATAAAAATACCAGCTGCTTATAGCATTCAGTATGCTCTGCATCAATGTTTATTGTTTTTAGAGAAAATCTATAATTGCAAATAAAAAAAAGGTTTACTGAGCAGTTAGTTATTGTTACTAATTTATTATATATATTAGTTTATTCCTTATTCTTAATCTTTAATTTATTTGATATAGTTCGGTATTTGCGTCAGTAGTATAAAAGATAGATTTAGGAAGACTATAAAATATATTTTATACCATTACCTAAATTTTTATCATACTTTAAAATAAAACAACAAAAATTAAAAAACAAAAATGATTATATAAAAAATAGAACTAAAAGTTATTAATAGAAATTTTGACTATATTTTAATTATGAAACTTACCTTGGTATCTCTTTCTCTTTTATTTTTTTTACCTAGAAAAAGCAATATCAACAAATAAGTATAGTGAATGGTTAGGAAGTTCCAGAGTAAGTAAGTAAAAGATTTTTTGAGTCACTATTTAAGCTAGACATTGAGAATTCAAAAAAAGCCAGCACATCTGGTATTAATACCAGAATATGTGACTATAGATTAATACCAGATTCACTAACTAGAATTTATATGAATATATATATATATATATTTTTTAATTCTGATTCACTTCCAACAAGACTGCAAGCAACCACTATTAAGTTGGGAGTTACTTGAAAAAAAAATAGCAAGGAAACGGTTGACAGAAGACTTAAAAATCTTAAGGTTGTATGAGTCAGATAAAAAAGAAGATCGGAGAGAGTTCCAAAGGGTTGAAGTGCAAGGGAAAAAACTAGATGAATAAAAGATTTTGGAGCATGTAGGGACAGATACAGGATAAGAATGAGACTTGATGAATGATAAGTCAAGCAAGAATGAGTTTTAGTTGATGGAACTAGAGAATATAGCTCCTTTGAGCAGCGACTATGGTAGTATTTGTAGAAAAAAGAAAGAGATGCAACTTTACAATGATGGGAAAGAGGCTCAAGCTTAGCAGATAGACCGGGTCCAACTACATTTAGAATGCATTTTTGAACCTTGTCAGAAGAGAAAGAGCATCATTAGAAAAACCAGCCCAAATATGAAAACAATATTCTGTACAGGCATAAATAAGAGATTTGTTAAGGTAGAGAATAAAATCAGGAGAGAGAAAATGGCAGGCACAATAAAGAGAAGCAACCTTAACAGATGCTAATTTAGCAATCGATTTTATACATGGTTTCCATGAAAGGTCAGTAGTAAGTGATAGTTCAAGAAGACATAAGAAGAGGACTCAGTAAGAGGGTTGCCATTCATTAATATAGGAATTTTGACAGTACTGTTGCTTGTAGTAAATAACTGAATTTTTGTTGGAGTTAAAATTTTCAAGCCACTGTGAGCATCTGTTAAAGAAGTGAGATCAAATTCAAGATCGGCTGCCTGTTTTAAGCGATTGAAGAGAGAAGACTTTTTGTCAAGACAGGAGTATAAGTTAATAATATATAAGTTAAGTCATCAGCAAAAAGAGCTACTTTAGATGTAAAGTTGTCGAGAAGATCATTAATTTAAATAAGAAATAAAATAGGACCAAGGATAGAACCTTGAGGTACCCCAGAAGTTACTGGAAATGAAGAAGAGTGTTGGCTTTCAAGGATGACTTTAATAAAGTGGTTTAAAAGAAACGATTTGATAATCTCAAAAACTTTCCCAGAGACACCATATGAAACAAGCTTATGGAGAAGAACAACATGCAAATTTATGTCAAAAGCCTTAGATATTTCTAGAACAATAGCCCTAGTCTCTCCACCTCTGTCTAATCAACGATAAAATCTTTCTGTCACGGCAGTTAGCCAGTCAGCCTTGAGCGAGAGGATCGAAAATCGTACTGATTGTTTGAAAGCAAGTTATTTGACTCAAGATGGGATGTGAGAGATTTGTTTATCAAAGACTTCGCTAATAACAGAAAGCAGACTGATTGGTCGATAATTGGAGGGGCCAGAATTTTCACAGGAGTTTTTGAAAATTGGAATAAGAGATGCCATTTTTCAGCAGGAAAGAAAACAAGACTCAGTCAAGCACTTATTAAATAGTTTAGAGAAGAGACTTCTGGAGACATTTTGTAAGGCTGTGACAGGAATGTTGTCTGGATCACAAGCCATAAAAGAGTTTAGTCGAGATATGACTTTAGCAATGGAAGCTGGAGTGACTTGAATATCTGACAATGGGTGAACCTGTTAAGCTCTAAAAATAAAAATAAGTTTATGGACTACTAAAAGGAAAAAAATTAAGACTTTTAGGTTAGAGAAACAATAATTTTTTGAGCCCGGAGTTCTTAAGTATAATGGCGACAAGGACTCCGGGACTCTGAGCTCAAAAACAACAAGTTTCAAGTCATTAAATCTCATGAATTTTTTTCTTATAGCAGATCATAAGTTAACAAACATGTTTAGAGCTTTTGGACACTACAGACTTGGAAAAAGTAGAGATATAAAGCTGGAGTCCTTTTGGGACTCCGCATCCCTGGTATGTACATCAGCCCTTGTTTTAAATATAAATATAATTTATAAAATTAATAATTTTTTTTAATTTTTTTTTTAATTCACCTCCCCAAGGCCCAGAAGTTACTACAGACGAGGAGGCTACTTAAATGTAGTTATAACCCTCTCTCAACTCTATAACTCTGAAACACAAACCTTGACGAACAAGGCAAATGCGCGGAGAAACAAGTTGAGCGCGGTACTACCAGGGACGTGGTGGGGATCGAACTTGGAAACTCTCACTTATGAAGCGAGCGCTCTACCACTACACCACGAGCGCTCTACCACTACACCACGAGCATTTTATGAGTATTGTTTATTAATTGATGTAGTGGTAGAGTCACTACACCAATTAATAAACAATACTCATAAAATTCTCTTTATTTTTTTATTTCTCAAAGACATTTATTTACTTTTATAAATTACTGCAATAATATTAATAACCACAAAACAAATTAAATGTTATTTAACAGCTTTTTTATTATTACTATAAAGGAATGTTTATTTTCTTTTATTTTTTATTAATATAAGGTAATTAAATTTAATATTACATTTTTAAAAATGTTTGATATTAACAAATTACTTTCTTGACATTTGCATAAATGAATTAAAGTATGTTAAATCTTTAAAATGATTATTTTTTATATTTCAAATTGCAGCTTTGTAACTGATTTTTGATTAAAAAAAAAACAACAAGTAACTATTTAAAAAATTAGGTTAACTTATTCACTTTATTTATTAAAAGTTTATTAGTTTATTATTTTATTATTAAAATTATATACTGTATATTATTAAAATTACATCGCTGTATATACCATTTATTAAAAAATAACCACTGCAATTTAACTGTTATATAAAAAATAGTTCAACTTACATTTTTTTCAAATGCAGCCGTTTATTTAAAATTTAATTTTGAGAATTAAAAAATAAAAATGTTTTGGAAGGAAAACTGAAAAAACAATTGCAATAAAAATAAGCTGAATTTTTTTTTTAAGAACAAATAAAATTTAAATGTTGAACAATATTTAGTAATATTTTATAATTAATTCGACAGTTAAATTAAACCCAAGCATCAACTTTTATTTTAATAAACTTAATTATATTTTTTAAGTCAAAATTAAATTTCTTAAAAGGTCAGGTTATCCTGCTACTTGTAACATGTAACCCAGTACAATCTGCTTGATGTCCTGCTGCCTTGTAGGATTGTCTCGATAAAAATACTTATTTTGGGCAGATGTTCAATGCATCTGGCTACTGTCTTGTAGAAGGCCTGCAAGGCAAAGACTTAAGGGGTAAACAGATTCTATCTGTTGACCAGCCACGCACCCCTTCTTCATCAATTAGGCTGGTGCAGATGTATTTTTAATACATTGTTTCCAGTTTAGGAAGTTAAATACTGGTTCTTCTCGACTCAATGCATGGGTTTTACTTGTGTCTCTGTTTTTATGACTAGGCAACTCATTCTATTATCTCCTAATGAGGGTCAAGTTCTAAAACTCAGTTTTATGGTTCTGAGGCCAGCTGATAGTCAGGTTTTCCGAACTCTGTGGTAGCTCTCAGAGAGGCTGATTTCATCAACAGCTGAAAAATATGAAAGTATTAACAGTGCCATGTTGCGCATGGGTGGTGTCCCTGTTTGCTCTTTTGGTGTGCAATGTAAAGGCCACATTTGGAGTTCTTTGTTATGGCTTAGGGTTTATTAATAGCAATGAGGCAATAGCTTGGGCTATTAAACAGTGTACTGAGTACTGTCTATACTTTGAGTCAAGTCCTTTAATAAATTTAAAAATGAATAAAGTACCAAAAACTATAAAACACAAAAAACCATTGTCATCACCAAGTTCTCTAAACCTATCATTCACTACTATTTGTGGTCTTCGAAGTAACTTTTCTTCTGTTGAGTCTTATCTCTTGCAAAGTTCACCAGACCTACTTGCTCTTTGCGAGACTAATTTGAGTTTAGCTGTATCATCTTGTGATCTTAATGTTGATATCTTCCTTTAATTCGTAAAGACTCAAACAGTCACATGCTAGGCCTGGGCATTTAAATTCGTAAAAATTCACCCGGCAATTATATTGGTAAAAGTTCACACATTTTGTTCCATGTGTTTTTGTTTAGCACCGCTCCACCCTATTGCCTTTCTCTTTGTTCTATATTGCTCTCAATCTGCACTCTTTTTGATGTTATTTCTGATCAAATTAACCAAGCCCTCTCTCTTTATCCATCACCCAATAATGTCATTAAAGCCCAAAACATTTGCCTTTCTCAATCCCTAACTCAAATAGTTAACTTTTCAACTAGCTTTCCAGACAACCTGAATCATTTACCTTCTCTACTTGACTTATGTCTTGTTTCTAATCCTATTCAGTGCTCAGCTTCTCCACATTCACCCTTAAGTGTTTCTGATCACAGTTTGATCTCTCTAAAACTATTACCTCATTCTTCTTCATCATCTGAATCCCCCTATTATCGTACCTCTTACAACAACCTTAAGCCTGACTGGGACTCTTTCCGTAATTTTCTTCGTTTTGGCCCTTGGGTAGAAATCTCAAAAGCAAATCTGTAATTCCACCTCTCTTGTATGGTTCAGACTTTGTCACCTCACCTAAAGACAAAGCTGAACTGTTTGCTAAGAACTTTTTGTAAATATCATCTCTGGATTTTACTAGGTTGATTCATTGCTTGAAATTTATATCACTCCAGCTTCTGTATCTAAAGTGATTTCCTGCTTAATCTCTTCCACAAATTGTGGCCTGGACAACATACCTGTTGTAGTCTTGCAGAAGTGTTCTTCGAAGCTTTCGTCTATACTTTCAAAACTATTCAACAAGTGCTTATCAGATTCTTGTTTTTCAGCCTGCTAGAAAGCGGCATCTGTTATCCCTATTTTCAAAAACTTTGGAGAGTGATCTGATTCATCTAATTACCAAACCATTAGTCTTCTTCCTATCATAAGCAAGATTTTTGATAGGAAGAAGACTAATGGGACGGTAATAACCTTTAATTAACAAACACTTAATCTTTCATCTTTAATCTAATAACTTACTTTCTGACCATCAATATGGATTTTGATCTTCTAGTTCTACAGCTGATTTGCTAACAGTAATAACTGATAAGTTTTATTGTGCATTAGATAAAGGTGGAGTGATTAAGGTCATCGCTCTTGACATTTCTAAAGCTTTTAATAAAGTTTGGTATGCCGGTCTTCTCTATAAGCTTTCTTATTACGGTGTATCTGATAACATCTTTAAGATTATTGAATCCTTCCTTTCCAATCATAGTATAAAAGTTGTCCTCAATGGACAGCACTCTTCATTCCTGTAACATCAGGGGTTCCTTAAGGTTCAATCCTTGGCTCTATACTTTTTTTGATTTGCATTAATAATCTTCCAGATATTCTCACATCTAAGGTGGCATTGTTCGCTGATGATACTACCATTTATTCTTGTCATAATAAGAGACCAACACTCTCTGATTGCTTGGAGGGAGCATTTTTTTTTTTTTTTTTTTTTTTTAGATTATTCACCTTCCTAAGGCCCGAGGGGGGCCACTACAGTCGAGGAGGCTACTCATTTTTTTTGTGTTTTTTATTTTTTATTTTTTAGTTGTTATTCGTGGTACAACCCTCTCTCAAGTCTTTAACTCCGAAACACGAATCTTGCCGAGCAAGGCCGCTGCGCGGAGAAACTAAGTTGAGCGCGGTACTTCCAGGGACGTGGTGGGAGTCGAACTCCGAACCTCTCGCTTACAAAGCAAGCGCTCTTACCACTACACCACTACCACATTTAAGCTTGAAAAGAATTTCACTTCTGCTACAGCATGGAGCTCACAGTGGCTGGTGAACTTTAATTCAGATAAAACTCAATTTTTTTTAGCCAATAGTTATTGGAATAATTTAGATCTTATATTTATGAACGATAATGTACTCGATGAGTCATCTACCCTTCATCTTCTAGGATTAACTCTTACTTTCGATCTTTCTTGGAAACCGTATATCAAATCTGTTGCAAAATTAGCATCTGCTAAGGTTGCATCTCTCTACCGAGCTCAACACTTTCTTACTCTGGATTCTATTCTCTATCTCTATAACATATCTCAAATCCGTCCTTGTATGGAATTCTAATGATGTTCTTTCTCTTTTAAACAAGGTGCAAAAACGCATTGTAAACATAGTTGGACCTGATCTTGCAGCCAACCTCCAACCATTATCACATTGTCTTAATGTTGCTTCTCTTTATCTTTTCTACAAATACTATCATGGGCACTGCTCTAAAGAGCTAGTGTCTCTTGTGCCATCTACTAAAATTCATTCTCATGTTACTTGCCATTCAATTGTCTCATCCTTTTTCTGTGACTGTTCCTAAGGACTCCAAAAACTCTTATTCATCTAGTTTTTTTCCTCGAACATCAGTTCTATGGAATTTGTTTCCTTAATCTTTCTTTCCTGATTCATATAATTTGCTATCTTTCAAGTCATCTGACAATCGTTATCTTGCTTTACAATTTTCATCTTTTTGCTTCCAGTAACTTCCAAATCTAATTAGTGGTTATTTGCAGCATTGTTGGAAGCGAATATGTTTAAAAAATATATATATTTTTTTTAAATCTAAATTAAATTATACTTTTTTATCAGAATAAAATTACCTAATTTTATTAAAATAGTTTTAAATTAAATCATATATTTTTTATCAGAATTACGTTATGATCTTTGCTTCAAGTTTAAAAAATCAATCATTACAATAAAATAAAAATAAACTTTTAATTTTATTTGAGTTTTTTTCATTAGTAAATAGCGCTTGTATCAAACATAATTATTATTCAAACTTTTGTGACAAATATCTTTACATAAATGTCAAAAAAAGTAATGAGTTTAAAAAAAATTCACACATTTGTGTGAATTTTTTTAAAACTCATTACTTTTTTTTTATCTTACCACTTATAATTTAAAAGTTAAAAAATAATAAAAAATCGCTTAACCAAAATCGCTAACTACTTACATAAAATCGATTATAGGGAATGTAATTTGCTCTATGCGTAAAGCTCTAAAACAAGGCCTGAATATATTTACATATATATACACAAACATAAAATTAAAAAACAAACAATGTGTTTAAAAATAATACTTTTTGATTCGATTTCATAATTCCAATCATAATCTAATTCATCTGCATCGAAGTCATCTATGCGACCTGTTGCTTGAAGTCTTTAAAAAAAAACACACACGCTATTAACACTTCAAAAACTCATTGCTTTAAGAGTTTTAAAGAGAATTTTTTTTCATTTTATACTTTAATAAATAAAAAGTATATAAACTTTATACAAATTTTAATGTAATACCTAACAAATTAAATTTTATTTAATACAAAATTAAATTTTATTTAATAAAGTATGTAAAAACCTTCGGCTAGCTATTCTGCTGCTATTTCTTCCCATACCCATGCATTTCTCTAGATGTGGGGCAAATCTGCTAGCTGCAAGTGTACGTGCACAATTTGGACAAATGCATTCTTGTTGTTTCTTTACAGGTTGTTGCCCAAAAACATCCAAACCAGCGGCATCAACTATTTCTGTCAAAAAAAGAATTTATTAAACTTATTTTTTTTTCTTCATAAAAATTTATTTCTAATCTTGTTGCATATAAAAAATTAATCAGACATATAACCATGTGAGGAATACCCAGAAAAATACTACATTTCAAAATATATATATATATATATATATATATATATATATATATATATATATATACATATATTTCTTCATGTAAATGAAAAGAAAAATGATTTTTAACTTTCCAGTAATTGTTCTTCAGAAAATATTTGAAGTTACGTTTTTAAATTTGAATAGATTTTTAAAAGAACTTTCGTGAGGCATTTTTTACTCTGCATTTTTTGTATAAAATAAAATCTTAATTAAATCAAAAACTGAATTGGTTTCAAAGGTCTTAGGAACATTAGTATTTCTTTCAGGTTTTATGCATGTATGGTCTTATATATGTATATATGTTACATGCAAAAAAAAAATATATTCATATATTTAAAATTTTTCTATATATAGATAAATACATCATGTACATGTAAAATGTACATTTCATGCATGAAGTACTAATTAAGATATTTAATTTGTAGAACTTTTAATACTTAAGATCTATTTTAAATAATCTTAGCCTATTTACCTTATTAATTTGTAAAAGCTTAACTTTTACTCCTAAATATTATGAAAAATAGCATTTTATAAAATTATGATAAACAGCAATTTATAGCATTTGCTATAAACAGAATGAAATGAATAAGATTTAAATCAAGTTATAAATTTAAAATATAATTTTTTTGAGAACAGCAAAAACAGACATTTTGTTTTAAAGCAACAATATGTTTTAGTCAAAACTTTTCTTTGTATTAAAGTAAAAGTGTTGGTTAAAACAATGTGTTAGTTAGACAAGCCACATCATGCATTCTATTTTTACACACACACACACAAACACACACACATATATATTATATATGTATGTGAGTGCGTGTGTGTGTGTAAAAATATAATGCATTGTGTGGTTTGTGAGTTAAAATAGAACTTGACTAATTTCTATTTAACATATTGTTTTAACTAACACATACTGTTTTATATACATATATATTTTTACATATTATATATATATTTTTATAAAATACAATATTTTGTATAAATTGAAATAGCCTAACACATTTGCTTTTTAAGTAAAATATTTTTCTCGTATACACAAAAATTTGACAACAGTAGCCCTTTCCCAAGTTTCTCAAGCAGCAGTTTCCCAGATTTCTCAAGTAAAATGTTAAACAAAAAATAATTAATTTGCAAAACGTATTATATAAATTAATTATAAAATACAATGAATGATGAATGATATAAAATTAACTTACCATATTCTTTTCTTGACCTAAATAAAACGAAAGCAGATAAAATAAATTAACACTTAAATAAATTAATAATTAAATAAATTATATCACTATTATTATGATAATTATTGTTATTATTACTATAATTTTTATTATTATTTCTATTATCGGCACAAACTATATTAAATATATAATAGTACACTCAGTGCCATGGCTAGTAGGTTGGAGCCCCCACCCCCCAAAAAACCCTGCTATAAGGCCCCCCCAAAAAAAAGAAATAAAGCTATTTAAATTTGCAAAAGAGCCCCTAAATTTCCTTCTCCACAATTGTGGGGTGTGAGGGAGCCTAGCCACAGCTCTGAGTACATTATATACTGTGTTCCAATGACAAAATGTGTTTGTGGAACATAAAAAACAGTATGTGATAATAAACAATATGTAACATATAAGACAACATATGTTTGTGTAACATACAATTTATTTAGTTTTTTTATTTTTCTAATCTTTATAAAAGTCTTGCCACCATTACATGGAGTGTCATTGATGACATCATAATGAAATACCTATTTGCAGGGGCTTCAGTGTCAAATGAGGGTTTATGGTTGGGTAGGCACTATCTAGATATAAGTGAATTCTATTACAGAGAAAAAAGTTTTTTTCTTACTATACTTGTATAATAAGCCATAGTTATATAATTGTCATTAATTACATATTGACTACAAAGTATGACATTTAGTTTATTATATATATATATATATATATATATATATATATATATATATATATATATATATATATATATATATATATATATATATATATATATATATATATATATATATATATATATATATATATAGAACTTTTATATAATGTCCAAAAGTTTTTTCCATATTTTGTTGACAAAAAGTAACTACCAAACCAACCAAACCCTCAGTCGATGTAGCAGCATTCCCTTGCGGGTCAGGCTAAATGATAGTAGATGTAGCAGCACTCCCTTGCGAGTCAGGCTATTTGTCAGTCGATATAGCAGCACTCCCTTGCGAGTCAGGCTATAAGATAGTCGCTGTAGCAACACTCCACGCATGATTTACAGTAAAAATAAATAAAAATAAAAACATTTTATTAAAAAAATTAAAAATAAAAACATTTTATTAAAAAAAATAAAAATAAAAACATTGTTTATATTGTTAAAAACATTCAGAATGTTTTAAAAACATTCAGAATGTTTTTAAAAACATTCAGAATGTTTTTAAAAACATTCAGAATGTTTTTAAAAACATTCAGAATGTTTTTAAAAACATTCAGAATGTTTTTAAAAACATTCAGAATGTTTTTAAAAACATTCTGGTCAATTAAGTTAACGTTTCTGTGGTTTTTTTAAAAAACGATTAACTTGTAATTAAATTAATGGTTTTGACTTTCGTCCAACACGTAAATGTTGGACGAAAGTCAAAAGTAATTAAAAGTGGCGTATGTGTTGACGTAAGAATCACTTTTTTCCTTTCGTGCTTCCCAAATGCAACAAACTAAAGAACTATATATATATATATATATATATATATATATATATATATATATATATATATATATATATATATATATATATATATATATAGATATATAGTGTCTAAAGTTTGCCCAGCTTTCTTTAATGCTTTGGTGATCAATTTCACTGAATTTGTACTGTTTTCCTGTGACAGTTGTTGGAATATTAATCATTAAGAATAAGTTTGGTAATGGAACCCAGCACACACCGACAATATGACCTTGAAGGGTAAAATGGACGCATGAATCTAACTTGAAAGTCTTTATTTTCAACATCAATATCCTCTAGTCCAAGCCATGAGTTGTTACTATAAATCAAATATGCAAATATTTCAATGCTTATATTAGGTAAGCAATCTTCTCATCAGTTTGAAAATTAAAAACAAATGATCAAACACACAATCAATACAAATGTTGTAGTGTTTTTCCTATACTTGTTGATGATTTCAAATTAGTTTTTTATTCATTAAATGCTTTAAATGCTTATTTAATAATAGTTATGGTTTATTACTTAAATATTCTTTGGAAAGATGACATCATCTTCTAAAAGCACAAAAATGTCTGAACATAATGCTACTCATTTAAAAAAGTAAAAAATTAATATCTGCTAAAACACTTAACAAGATTTTGTTTGTCTTTAGGACAAAACTCTATGCATAACTTTGTATTTCTTCACCTAACAATAAAAAAAAAAAATAAAATAAAAGCCAATGTACAACATGTTCATGAATAAACTTCATCTTGGTTGTCTTTTCATTGGTCGTCTTAACACAAAGATCACATGATAAAGAAAACTATCAATATGCGTTTAGACATTTAAAATTGAATGAAAAAAAAATTGAATGAGGTAACAAAAAAATTCCTAAAAATAAAAAAAATAAAAAAAGCTTAATAACACTACCAGACATTTTTTCACTTTTCACTTTATACAAGAGGTTTGGAATGAAAATAATGTTCTTTGGTTGGCCCTGAAGACCAAATGCATAGCCAAATTTGTCAGGGTCGAACCATTTTTTGGTAAACTAGAGGTACCGGTTTTCCCATTTTTATAATAAAACTAAGCAATGTTGTTAGGGTATATGAGTGTATAATTGACAAAAGACAAACTAAACAGGATTGTAAGTCAGCCAGCAGAAGTCAGCCATCATTCTCTCATCAGCGCACCCCTGGTAGCAATGCTCAATAGTTGAAATTGTTTGGTGGAAACGTTCTCCATGCTCGTCTGTATGTTTCTCTCAAAATGCTTGGGGAAAAAGTCCAAATGGCTATGCAAAAAGTGAATCTTTGGGGACATGTGCACATTCATTTCTTTGAAGGCTGATAGCAGTTCTGAGATGATGTCTTTATAGCCATCCGATCGGTGCTGCCGGAATAAATGAGTGCAAAGAAGAAATTCTTTGATAGAATACAAGTATTATGTACTTAATTCCTAAAACTTTCAGATACTTACCCAGAAAGTTCTCCACACAGTCTTTCAAAGCCTTCCATGCTCTGAGCTCAATCGGGGACAAGGAATCAGTAAATTGTTGGCTTTTCAAAAGTTTTTAAGTGTCTGGTCCAACGAATATTCCTTCCTTAACTTTTGCAAGTGACAGTTTTGGAAAGGTCTCTTTTATGATTTTCATTGGTTTGCCGTCAGAGTGTAATGCCTTAACAAAGTTCTTAAACAGGCCAAGCTTTATGTGCAATGGAGGTATAATAACTTTGTCAGACTGACTAAGTGGCTCATAGCGAATATTGTGAACACCAAGGGTCGCATTGCCTCGTGCTGGCCACTCATTTCTGATGTAATGCTCATACCTATGATGTAATGATATCTTCATCAACAAACCAGGAATATCACAACAAAATACAAAGTTATTGTCTTCACTTCTCTTTAAAAATGGCACGTAAGCTGAGTCTCTTGTCTTATAAACAGACATTTTCGTTTCCTTAGCAAGGATACCAAATTCTCTTAGCATTGACCCAGCTAAACACGCATCCTGTTTAGACAGGCCAAGTCTCCTAACAAACAAGTCCAGCTGTTTCTGGCTGATAGACTTCAGCTCGTCGTTAGGCAGCCAATCATCATCATCAGCCAATCTTCATCCCTCTTCATGTTCTGCACATCATCATCATCACTCAAAACAACATTGAGAAGATCAGAAGAAAACACAGGAGGCTCTTCTCCCTCATCATATGCTCTCAGTCTTATTGCTGATGGTAAGTCAGGGTAAATTATGCTGTTAGCTGTCCTTCTGGTAAATGGTGCCGTTTGTGTCAAACAAAAATAGCAATCAGTTACATGATCTTTTTGGTCGCTCTACAACATAGGTGTGGAAAGAGGCATTCTCTTCAATTTACCCTTAGACCACAGGGACAGGTTAGACAGACACTTAACACAGATCTTATGGGAGGGGGGCGAAAACCTTGTCCTCATCCCCTAGTTTCATCTTGAAATAAGCATATTACAGGGTCTTAACTCGAGGTGTAATGGAATGCTTATCTCCTTTAAACATAAACCTCCCGCAAATGTAACAGAACTTGTTAGGATCGTTATAGCACTTCCGTCTCTGAGACATTCCAAATAGTCTGAAATAGCAAAAATAGTTATAAAATAGTAAGCATTATAATTCATTTAATTCATTCTGGTCAAGCATTTAAATAGTAAGTAATTCATCAAAACTGAAACTGAACATTTGCTCACATGAATTAAACGGTGGATGAAGAATTAGATAAAATCGCCAAAAATAAATTGGTTCATTACAACAGTTAGAATTATCACCATTTTCACAAATTTGTTCTTCAGCTCAAGTAATAATAAAGTTAAGTGATAATACATGACAATTACTTTAATATTAAGTCAAATAAATGTGTTTATCCTATACATTCATTAGAGTAAAAGCATCATAGAAATTATAACCATCGACTTCTCTTAGTATAAAGTATATGAAAAATGGAGAAATAAAAATTTCCATTTCACAAAAAAATGGTTCGATCTAGACTATCAAAACTATACTTTTTCTTTCATCATTCATTAAGTACTAAATGTTTTCGTTACAGTTTCTCTTGTATAAAAATTCATGTCTGGTAGTGTAATTTATATGATCTAAAGTAAGCTGTATCAGATGAGATGCTTTGATGAAAGTAAAAAGTTTTTGAAGTTGCAACAGTAATCAAGAAGTGGAGTAATTAGATCAGTTGAAAGAAAAAAAACAAAAAAAAACTAATTAACTAAAACAAAAGAGCTATTTAAAGAAACTTGAAAACTTTATACTGTGTTAAGCATGAATGGGAAAGAGCTTGCAACTGATTTCATATCAGACAGTTCAGATAAAGAAAAAAGAAAAGGATTCAGATACTACTGACATATCGCTTCTATTCAATCAACTAAAAGCAAAAAGCAGTGCTGTCTACAAAATTAGTGCTAACCTAGATCAAACTAATAGGAATAGTGCAAGCTTAACATTGATAAATGAAATGGTAAAACTATTACTAAATTTACCAAAAAACAAATATCTTTAAAAAGGTATGGTGCATCTATTAGAACCAAAGAAGTCAATAAAGAAATAAAATTATCAAGCATCAAAACCTGTTGTACACTGTGAAAAAACAAATTAATGCCTAACGTCTCCTGCAGTTCAACTATGATCATCTACATGTTACACCAGCTACAAAATGGTGATTCAAAAGTTCTTGGAATGTCTGTATTGCTTTCAGAGACTGGATAAGACACATTGCATGTCATGCTTCCAGAGAATAACTCTTAGCAGAGTGAAACATTGAAAACACAAGTTAAACACATTTTTAAAACAAATTAACACACAGTTAAAACAGAACCTTGTTAAATAAAGCTGCTTGTTTAACACACAGTTAAAACAGAATCTTGTTAAATAAAGCTGTTTGTTTAACACACAGTTAAAACAGAATCTTATTAAACAAAGCTGCTTGTTTAACTCACAGTTAAAACAGAACCTTGTTAAATAAAGCTGTTTGTTTAACACACAGTTAAAACAGAACCTTGTTAAACAAAGCTGCTTGTTTAACACACAGTTAAAAAAGAAAGTAAAGAAGCAAGTTAAACAGCAAAAAAAAAAAAAAAAGATTTATAATTTAAAAACATAATTATACATTTAAAAGAAAATATAGTTTTTAAAAACATTGTAAAAATGCAATCATATAAGTTCAAATATACCAAATTCATGCCACGACCCTGAAATTATCAATGGTGTCTTTATTGGTTTTGTCCATAGAGCACTACATTTATGCACAATAAATAACATTGATGATGAGCTGTGCTTTCTTATTGATGTATTTTAAGAAAACAGCTATGAGAGGAAAAGTCTGGAAAAACTATTTGTCTATGAAAGAAAGTGTTAACAACATAAAACATCTCACCAAAAATCAACATTTCTTATAATCTCCAAAAAGATATGTCTTTACTCTGGATCCCTGGTATCAGTTTTAAGTTAAGAAAGGTATTTAAAAAAGCAGGATATGGACCAGTATTTAAACCCCCCAAAAATCTCTCAAGTCTACTTAGTTCCAAAAATAAACCTACACTACCAGTTAATTCATATCCCGGTGTTTACAAATTAAAGTGCTCTTATGGCAAATGTTATGGTGGTGAAACAGGACTAAAGATAAATTTGGAAAGCATTGGAAATACAACACAATGAAAGTACCTTTCGCGATAATCGTCTTAAACAAGATGATGGCAACTATGTGACAAAGTCAAACCCATGTTCAAATAACATCACAAAAAACTCTCTTGAAAATCTCTTAAAAAGAAGCTCTTACAAAAACACTGTTTTGTAATGGGTTATGCTTAAGTTATCGGACAAAATAAAAACATCAATAACTTATTTATAAATGAAAAAAAAACTATTATTATATATTTTTTAAAGTATTTATCTTTTAACAAAAATAAGTTATTTTTTAAATGAAAAAATACCACCATCTGTAATTGATCTCAATTTTGCTCTGACGCCTTTCATGACTGTAAAAACGCTCAATCAGCTGCATTTAACCTTTTTTTTAAATAATTGTGTTTCAAATAATAAAGTTTATATTTTATAGAACATTTATGCCTAGCATAAAACTACAAAAACAAAAACAAATTATTATGCTCAAATAATTAAATTCAGATTTGTTCGATAACTTCCGCATCACCCATTAAATTTAAATGGTTTTGTAAAATATAATGTTTTTCATATACTTGATAACGAGGGTATCAATATTCCTCCAAAATATTGTAAATATATATATATTTTTAACAAAATAATTTTTTTAGTAAAATAATTTTGTTCTGAAAAAATTTTTTAAAAGCAAAATAATTAACATGCGCACCTTTTCCACATACGCAGAGCTTATAAGAGACTTATAATTAGGTTTGTTTTTCTGCTAAATGTATTTCATTGATAGCTCGTGGTTAAGTGCGCTGTTATCAGTGTTGTTTTGCAGGGTTTGAGACCTCCTCTTAGCATAATAAATTTTGAAATTTTTTTTATCTTGCTTATATATTTATAGCAAAAAAAAAATAATAATATAGCAAAAAAGATTTCTAAAATTTAAAATAAAATTTTAAAGTTTTCTCATTTTATAGATATATTATACGCGATTATTCCATACAATGCCTCCAAACTCAACATATGCTAAAGACGTTTACACTTATAGACATTTGTACCTAACGCTATACAAATGGAACTAAAAAGATCTTAGACCACTAAAACACAGTCATAAAAAAAAATTTCATTCTTATGATTATGATTAAAAACAAAAGAATAATATTAAACACTAATCTACAAGTTAAGCCAAAAAGATTTTGCGCACTGACATTGGTTTGTGGCAAAATAAATGTTTACGCGTCAAGTTTCCTTTTGCATGTTACATTTTTTGATTAATTTTAATTATGTTGCATACAAATGCATAAAAATATATAAAACTAGTACAGATATATCATTTTCACAGATAAGAGATTGTATTTATTACAATAGTAATAAATAAATAGTTTTTGTCTTCATTAGAATATATCCCATAAAAATATATTCCATATATCTTTAATAGAAAGAGTTTTTTAAAAAAAATTAAAATAAAATCTTATTTCTAGTTAGCATTTCTAGTTTTTTGCCACATAATGACGCCACATACGCAAAAAAATTGTGGCTTCAACAATTTATGAAAAGGCCTCAACTATCATTTTTAAAGATCTAAGAAGCAGATGACATAATTTTAGTAATCAGAAATTATCGAGAGGAGCAAATCTGAACACGAAGTTTCAAACTTTTCACTTGGATGAGACAATATGGTTTGTGTTTTTTCAATCTTGTCAATCTTTTAAAATATAATAACATACCCACAAAAAATCAAAACAAAACAGCTTGAGCAAAAAAGACTTGTAATTATTAGAAAAGTTTACTTATACTACATTCGATCCTGAATAAGGCGTTATATAAAACACAAAAAACCATCAACCACAAAACACAAAAAAATCAAAACACAAAAAACCATCAAAATAACATCATCACTAAGTTCTTTAAACCTATCATTCGCTAATATTCGTGGTCTTCGAAATTAACTTTTCTTCTGTTGAGTCTTATCTCTTGCAAAGTTCACCAGACCTACTTGCTCTTTGTGAGATTAACTTAAGTTCAGTTGTCTCATCTTGTGATCTTAGTGTTGATGGTTATCTTCCTTTAATTCGTAAAGATTCCAATAGTCACATGCTTGGCCTGGGCATTTACATTCGGAAGAATTTACCTATTTGTCGGTAAACTAGGGTTGAATCCACAGAATATTATTTTATGTGCTTTCGTATAGTACCACTTCACTCTATCGCCTTTCTCTTTGTTCTATATCGCTCTCCTTCATCTCAAGACTGCACTTTTTTTGATGTTATTTCTGATCAAATTGACCAAGATTCCAGGTCAAGCCTCAAACTTCTCCATGGTTTTCCTCACATTGTGCTGCTGCAATTTTAAATCGAAACCATTACTTGCATATCTACTAGCAAAACAATTCTCCAGAAAACAGATGTCTGTTTATTAGAAACCCTTGCAAAAAGGTTTTGTCTAACGCCAAAGCCTGCTATTCTCAGGTCATGAAATCTAGTATTTCATCACAAAAATTATTCTCTCGTTACTTCTGGAGAATCTTTAATAGTATCAATAACAAAAGCAAATCTATAATTCCACCTCTCTTGTATGGTTCAGACTTTGTCACCTTACCTAAAGACAAAGCTGAATTGTTTGCTAAGAACTTTTTATCAATATCATCTCTTGATTACACAAGTTTCGTTCTACCTGATATAGCCGTCAAACAGGTTGTTCTATTGCTTGACATTCGTACCACTCTAGCTTCTGTATCTTAAGTGATTTTCTGCTTAGACTCTTCTACAGCATGTGGTCTGGACAGCATACCTGTTATAGTCTTGCAGAAGTGTTATCTGGAGCTGTCGTCTCAGCTCCGGAAACACTTCTGCAAGCTTCCGGAAACACTTCTGCACTTCTCAAACAGCTCCGGAAAACACTTCTGCAAGACTATAACAGCTATGTTGTCCAGACCACATGCTATAGAAGAGTCTAAGCAGGAAATCACTTTAGATACAGAAGCTAGAGTAGACTAGACTACTTTCAAAACTATTTAACAAGTACTTATCAGAGTCTAGTTTTATAGTTTTAAAAGTTTTGTTGCTAGTAAACTTTAATTCAGATAAAACTCAATTTTTTTCAGCCAATCGTTATTGGAATAATTTAGATCTTATATTTATGAAAGGTAATGTACTCAATGAGTCATCTACCCTTCATCTTCTAGGATTAACTCTTACTTCTGATCTTTCTTGGAAACCGTATATCAAATCCATTGCAAAATTAGCATCCGCTAAGGTTGCATCTTTTTATCGAGCTCGACACTTTCTTACTCTGGATTCTATTCTCTATCTCTATAAATCTCAAATTCGGCCTTGCATGGAATACTGTTGCCATATCTGGGGAATCTTCTAATGATGCCCTTTCTTTTTTAAACAAGGTGCAAAAACGCATTGTATACATAGTTGGACCTGCTATTACAGCCAACCTCTAACAATTATTACATCGTCGTAATGTTGCTTCTCTTTCTCATTTCAACAAATACTATAATGGGCACTGCTCTAAAAAGCTAGCGCCTCTTTTGCCATCTACTAAAATTAATTCTCGTGTTACTCGTCATTCAATCAAATCTCATCCTTTTTCTGTGACTGTTCCTAAATGCTCCAAAAACTCTTATTCGGCTAGTTTTTTCCCTCAAACGTCAGTTCTTTGGAATTCGCCTAATGCATCTAGCTTTCCTGATTCATATAATTTGCAATCTTTTTTGATTCATATAATTTGCAAGCCGTCTGTCAATTATTATCTTGCTCTACAATCTTTATCTTTTCTTTTCCAGTAACTTCCAACTCTAATAGTGGTTGCTTGCAGCCTTGTTGCAAGCAAAGATGTTTAAAAAAAAAAAAAAGTTAAAAGTGAGATGTTAGGTACTAATAAGTAGAATAAGATTAGACAAATGGATGAGACAAAAATGGAGACAAAAAATCAATAGTTCACATGAAAGGGAGACAAAAATAAGCTCACATGAAAGAAGAAAAAAAAATAAAGACATAAAATGTGAAAGCAAAATTTATTAACCATTAATTTCATGCAACTATTTTTTCCAATTTCAAATTAAAAAAAAAATCATAATTAGGTCAAATACTTGGCATAATTATACTTTAAAACATTTTTGTAATCTATTATTAATACTTTTGTAATCTATTATAAATATTATAAACATTTGATATCAAACTTACAATAATAGCAAAAAGAAAAAAAATAACAAACTCTTCTGCTTCATCAAGAAACCAGCAGCCTAATCTAAGAGAGCGATGGATTTCAAAACAAACACCTAATGTACAAATGTCAATCAACTCATCTAGGTACTGGATCAATGGCTCCTAGTTTTTAAATAAATTTAAAAAATAAAATAAAATTATTTTACTAATTTGTTACAAAAACATTCTTATAAACTTCAATCTTATAAACATGTATACATAGTATAATAAATGATTACATCAACATGGTTGATTGTAATATTACTTAAAGTAGTTCCAATTGTAAATTCTTTGGTTGAAAATTGCATTTTTTTAAATTCATTGATGTTTTGCCATCAAGTAATCTTTTTAATAATTTTATATATTTATTACTGCTATTCTAACTAAATAAAAGAAAGTAATATTAGAAATACATAATGAGCGAATATATATAATACTTTAGCATATAAATACTATATTAATTTGAATAAAAACAAATGTTGAAGCTGTGGAGATATTTGCTTAAAATTTTTTTATAAAAATCACTGTCACTGAATCTTTATTTCACCTATAAAACACACAAAAAATTTTTTGACGCAAAACAAATAAATTTATAGAAGAAATGCAAGTAATATCAGGCACTCTTTGACACATGACAGATTATTTTAAATAAATTTCTAGATTAAAACTAAAGCATGCGATTGTTAAATTTGGAACAATGAAAAGTTCATAAAAATTATAAAATAATTAAACTAATGCAAAAACTTCGATGTATATTATAATCTAATGAGCTTGAAGAATATAAAAATATCTTTATTTTAATATTTTTCATTGCATCGAACAAATAAGGAAACATTTAAGCTAATCAATGACGTCAACTTCTGCACAGTGTCTTCAGCAATTTTTTTTTCAACTAATGTCCACTCTCTAATCAAATCTTTAGCTGTACTTATTGTTTTGCCACTCTTACGCAAATATCCTTTGCCAATTCCCCAAAACTTCTTAATGAGATGAAACTGTGGGCAGTTTGGTGGATTCAAGCTTTTTTGGTATGAATTTGATGTCTCTGGAATTGTACCACTCTACGGACTTCTTAAAATAATGAACAAAAGCAAGATCAGGCCAGAACCAACAGGGAACATTGTGACTACGATAGAATGGCAGAAGTCTAGGTCGCAAGCATTCCTTGATGTAAACATCTGAATTTAAAGTTGATGATGTGACGAAAGCTCAAGATCTTAAACCGCAGCTGCATATTGCTTGCCACAAGAGAAGTTTCTTACCAAATCTATCCAATGATTTATACTTGAACTTGTTGCTGACACGTCCAAGAACAATTGAAGCGTTAAATTTTTAACCTGGAAGCTGTTTGAAGTCACATTTTATGTACATCTTGTCATCCATAATTATGCAGCCATTAAATTTTGTAAGCACTTTGTCATAAAGTTTTTGTGCTCGAGTTTTAGCAGTCAGTGATTGTTTTAGCAGTTAGTGATTGACAAAAACTCTGAAACTTTATATCTTTTGGCTTGTTCTCTGTTCAATAAGCCAGGATTTTGCATGAATGATCATTGAATACTAATACCTGCTTTCTTATCTTAAAAACCACCTTTTCTTACAGATCCTTTTGCTCATTCGATAGATAGAGAGCTCTTTTATTGTTTTATGACCATATAAACAGTAGTTTTGCTAGATTCAGATGCTTTAGCAATAGGAAGTAACAATGCAAAAGAATTTTGTAGATAATTATGCAGAATTTTTTTTCGTTTTTCTAATTGTTCTGATGACATTTAAAATAAGAAAAATATTTTGACAGATTTGTTGATGTTTTAAATTAATGTTATCATTACATAATGTAATTACGTAAAAAAAAATAATTTTAAAATGTGTTAGTGAAAAATTTTAAAACGAAATTCATCATTCCGAATTTAACGATCGCATGCTTTATTTTTCAAAAACTGAACCATAAAAAATTTTTTGTCTCCTGTAAATTATATTTTTTACTTCAGTAAAATATGTAAGTAATATATGTAATTTAGTATGATATGTAGGTAAGATAGGTCTTATATGTAGGTAAAAAACATACTAACATTTTCACATATTGTTGTTGGTATACGTATTTGTAATTCATTCACAACATTCTTAGCAATTGTTCACTGAGATATATTGTGCAAGAAAAAGTAGCTGGATTTGTAAATATCTTTTTTAGAACATGGCTACTTTTTAGTTATATTATGAAAAATACTAGAAAAACAATAAGTAAGTGGCTGTATTTGTAATATAGTGTAAATATTTGGTATTATAAATTTAATATTATTTATAATTATATATATATTTTTGTTTGTATGTGTGTTTATATATATATATATATATATATATATATATATATATATATATATATATATATAGATGTGTATATATATATACATATATATATATACATATATGTATACATATATATATATATATATATATATATATATATATATATATATATATATATATATATATATATATATGTATATGTGTATATATATATATGCATGTATGTATGTATGTAATGTCATGTATGCATGTTTGTATGTATGTATATATATATATATATATATATATATATATATATATATATATATATATATATATATATATAATATATTTATTAAAGTTATAATAACAATAAATATAGCAACTGAAAAAAGTTTAAAATCAGTATTATCAGAATAAGCAAATGTTTTAACTAAAAGTAAAACAATTGCTTTCATCTAAAGCTAGCATTGATTTTAAAAACTCATTACTCTAAAAGAAACTCAAAAAAGTAAAAGAAAAAACCGCTTTAAAAATTCACTATTAAAAAAACAAAAAAACAACAAAATGAAAAACTGTTTTTTCAATTAATATTCAAATTTGAAAACCAACTTCCTTTCAAAAATGAAATAAAACCAGTTTTTGAAAACACAACTATTTCAGATTTACCATCACCAACTTTACCTTCAAACTTTTCCAGTTCATTTGAAATGTGTCGCTTCATTCCATCAAATAAAACCTCCTCTTCAACATCAATTGTGGCTCCTTCAGCTTCAATAGATGCAGAAACTTTTTCTGATAAATTAACTTCAACATTACCACTTTGTGTGGTCAGGTGAACTCTTTCATTGCAAATTTCAATCAATACATTAATATTTCCAGATATTGTAGAGGCACTTAAACTGCCATCTAAAGAACCAATTGTTAAAGATCCCGATGTTGTAGATGAATCTAAAATGCCGTGGAGATTTTTAATATAAACTGAACCAGCAAATGAATTTATGTTTGCTGATCCACAATAAATACTATCAACTTGGATGTCATTAGATGCTGAAATACAAATTTCTTGCGCTTGGACTTTGCCAATCTTGACATCACTTTTGCTTTGCAAATTAACGTTACTGAGCAATGATTCGCAAATTAAATTTCCATGACACACAATACTACTGTTTAATGATTTAATTTTTCCTAGCGTGCAATCGTGTGCAGAGAACAAATTTAAAGATTTGTTTTCACTTTCATTCACAGAAATATAATTAGCTACTGCATGAATATCATAAGAATGTGGAATTTTAATGGTAAGTATTGCAGATTGAATGATTATTGCATTTGAATGACTTATTTCTTCTATTTTTAATTGACTTGATTGTTTATCATACTCTACGGTAATGTTATCCCAAGCGCTTACATCTGATAAAGATATGTGTGCTTGATCTCCATTTGGACAATCAATTGGGTCAATTGAACCTATATGAGCTATCAGAGAAGGGCATTTAACTAAGAGATTACCAAACTTATTTATATTTTCATACTTAACAAATGAAGAAATGGTCACACTGGCCACTCTTAAAACATGATGTGCATGCAAAGACAAAGGCACTATCTTACTTATTAAATACATGTGTAACTGAAATAAAAAATTTGCTATAAAATCTTGATTTAATAACCAAATATAAAAAGTAATATAAAAAAAATGAGCTGCTGAGCTATACAGCTATGCTAACCCCTTGAGACAAAAATTTGGCACAAAATGAACACAAGCAGTAACAGCACAAAAAAAAGTTTAATGAACAAAAAATTAGTACAAAATAAGCATATAATATTTTTACTTTCAGGACTGGAATAATGCTTTCTCTCCATTACAACGTACTGCATCAACTATTTGCATACATGTTCGCACATGCCTTGTACAAGAATTTTATCAACTTTTTTGAAACAAGAATAGATTCTTCTTAGCAGCTGATCTTCATTTTTAGCTTCCTAATTGTTTTCATACAAGTAGCATTTAAGGATTGACCAGAAATCTTCTCTAGGTCATAATTCAGGGACACAACAGATTATCAACTTTTGTAACATAATGGATATTTTTTCTCATCAAGGTCACACTTTTAGTATAGTGTGATGAGGGCAAGTCAGACAAGAATATATAATTAACATTACTGTGATGTTTGTTGATAAAAAGAATCAATTTGTTGATGATGCAATCATTTTTATACACTGTTTGATTAATTGCCAGTTTCAAAAAGACCATTAAATGGCTGTGAGATTCCAAAAGGGGAAATAGTAATCCACACTGAGCACTGGTGAATATTGTTTTCATTAAAAGAATAGCAAATGGCGAATTGCTATTTGTTAAACTTAGGTATCGAAGTATCTAACAAATATTACTATTTGTTTAACATCATTTAACAAATGGTCCTACTTGCTAAATGAATAGCAATAGCACTTTTTTTTTCGAATAGTAAATATTTTTTAGTTGTGACAAATTTTTTTCAATTATGTACCTAGATACTTAAAACCTTATCAATGAAAACTAAAACCTTAAAACCTTATCAATGAAAACTGTTTAACACAATTGTACATTTCTGCTTTGAATATATAAATATTATATTATTTATAATTATGTATAACCAAATACTAAAAAGTGATACTAAAAAATTAATAAATGAAAAATAATAATAACAGTAATTAAAAAAATAATAGGTAATAATAAAAAGTAACAGTAAAAATAAAAAATAATTGTAATAATTATAAGCAAGTGATTGATGTCATTTAAATAAAAATATGATCAAAGGAGGGACACCAAAATTTTATTAATAATAAAATGATATGAAAAAAACAACAAAAAACTAATAAATTTCTTTTTGTTAAATAATTTATACTATTTATTGCTTTATTTCATATTAACTGATTTTTACATTTAGAGGCTGTCCATAAAATACATATGCAGTAAAAGTACTGTTTAAGGACCCCCTTCCCCTTTGTACATACCTGATGTTTTCAACAATCCCCTCCTACCCCCACCTGCCATGCATACATACGCATTATTTATTACAAACCAACCCAACACTTCCAACACTTTTTTATTATTTATTACAAATCAACCCAATCCTCCAACACTTTTTTAAAACATTAAAAACTAAAACATTTTAAGTAAATCGAACATTTCTCTGTTACATAACATAATATTGATTTTTTAAACTTGTGTTATTAAAAAGAAATCAAGTTTTTGGAGAAAAATAGAATGAGAATCAAATTGTGTCCGTCTTAAACACCCCCTCCCCTCCCTTGGACGCATTCGTACTTTTTTGGGTAATCTTTCCCCCATGCCTGCATACGTACTTTATGGAAGACCTCTTAGCTCTACAGTTTTATCAGCATTCTTATGCAAACTCCTTCTTTTTGTTAAGCGATTAGTACTATTCGTTAAGCGAATAATACTATTTGTTAAATGAATAGTATTATTCATTTAATGAACAGTATTATTTGTTAAACAAATAGTATTATTTGTTAAACAAATAGTATTATTTGTTAAACAAATAGTATTATTTGTTAAACAAATAGTATTATTTGTTAAACAAATAGTATTATTTGTTAAACAAACAGTATTATTTGTTAAACATTAACTGTTTGTTAAACAAACAGTATTATTTGTTAAACATTAACTGTTTGTTAAACAAATAGTATTATTTGTTAAACAAACAGTATTATTTGTTAAACATTAACTGTTTGTTAAACAAATAGTATTATTTGTTAAACATTAACTGTTTGTTAAACAAATAGTATTATTTGTTAAACAAACAGTATTATTTGTTAAACATTAACTGTTTGTTAAACAAATAGTATTATTTGTTAAACATTAACTGTTTGTTAAACAAATAGTATTATTTGTTAAACAAATAGTATTATTTGTTAAACAAACAGTATTATTTGTTAAACATTAACTGTTTGTTAAACAAACAGTATTATTTGTTAAACAAACAGTATTATTTGTTAAACAAATAGTATTATTTGTTAAACAAACAGTATTGTTTGTTAAACAAACAGTATTATTTGTTTTACGAATATTACTGTTCGTTAAGCAAGTAGTTTTATTTGTTAGGCAAATAATACTATTAATTAAACTTTGTAACTAAAGTTTATTGAATATATCGAATAATTCGACTTCATTTAACTTCGAGAGACAAAGTTAAACAAAGTTTAAATTTGCCAGTACTAAATTTGCACAAGATATTTTTTTTCAAATTTGCTTTTGCACTTTTTGTGTGCATTTTTTGGTTTATCTGAATTAGAACTTTTATTTGTATGTTTAAATGTAAAATAAGATTCATCATCAATGACAACTTCACAGTTTCTGAATTTGCAATAAATTTTTCCAGACTTGAGTTACAACTGCTCTAATTTTTTATCAGTGCAATCAGTGCGAATTTGTTTTTCTTATCAATAACAAATTTTTTATAAATAACAAGGTTGTGTTTTTTAATGTTTTTAAAATGTAGGAATAATCACAATTGAATTTCATTGCAATTTTTTGGTTGAAGTTCTGGACCAGTTATTCAAGAGACCTATTAGGTAATTATTATTCCTAGCAGTCATAATTGTAGGTTTCCTGCCTGATACAGGATTACGAGACTTTGGCTTATTATTCTTCCACTTTGACATATAACATTTGATGGTTCTTTCAGGGTGATTAGAGGCAACAAAATACTATACAATGTTTTTCGTTTTAGCATTAGGATGCAAATTACAATAGTTGTACACTTGTTCAATTAATGTCGTCGACTTTTATTTTGGGATAACTTTTTTATTAATTAACCTAAGTAAACAAAAATTTCAATAAAAGATAACATTTTATAAATAAAACAACTATAAAAGTAAGACTAAGTAAAACTTCAAGTTTTATCTTCTCAAAGATTGTGGCAAACTTTTGTCACCAGGGGGTTAATAAAATCTAAATAATTTTTAAGTAACTTGAAAATGAAAGACTCAAAAATAAAATGATGAAAATAAAAGTAAAATAAATGCAGATAAAAAAAGCTAATGCAATAATACCAATTTATAACAACTTTTTTCCTTTAGAAAATGATAAATTAAAAACTTAAAATAGATAATTTATAATAATCAATAATTTATTAGAAGTGAACTTTATTCCACAAATTACAGTCGTACATAATTATCATAAAAACAGTAAGGCATAATTATCACACAACTATTTCAATTTAAGTTGATATTAAGAATGAAATTATCATATAAAAGAAATCACTTCTAAATTTAGAAAATAACAAGAACAAAATAAAAATATTTACAAACCAATCAAAAGAATTTGTATAATTTACAAAACTACATTCATATCAGTAAATTGTTGTATATTAAAATTGAAAAATTAAAAGATTAATTTTAGATATTGGAGTAATTTAACATTAATTCTACATAAAAAGTGTAAGTTAAACTTTGCTGGTCAAAATTTTATACACATTGTTAACCCAAGGTTTGTACAAACTGCTTACCAATAGTTTGTACATAATGTTAACTAAATGTTTGTACAAAATGCTGACCAATGATTAGTAGAAATTGTTGAAAAAGATTTGCTCAAAATATAGAACTTGAGGTTTATGCTTTTAAGTTTAAAAAAAAATTAATTCAAAAACTTATATACAAATACTTAAATAATGTTTGAATAAAAAATATAATCTCTACATTTCCAATTTATATTTAAATACTTCACTCGTATATGCTTCTTTTTAAAGTAAAACATTTTGCATTCATTTTCATCCTCCAAGAATATTACACATCAAGCCTGTTCAATTTTTTTAAATATATTTGTAGAATTAATAAAATATTAAAAAGGTAATAATACTAACAAAACAATTTTGTCTATGCAACCAAGGGCAAGTACAAAAGAAAAACCATATAAAGATAAGTATAGATATTTCTAATTTTTCAAAAAAAAAAGAAAAAAAAAAAGACTGAAAAACCAAGTCAAAAAAAACAACCTTCTCAAGAAGTCAAAAAAGTAAACACTAAACCACAAATTTTTTCACACTATTTATATCACTACAAAATTTGTAAACATTTAGTTATAAAAAAAAAAAAAAAAAAAAAAAAAAAAGGAATTTGTGATTAATCTGTATTTAAGAAATAAAATGGTATTGCTTAATCACTTAAATTCAAAAAAATAATCGAGCAATGTTTTTTGGGTAACAATTTTATTACAAAACCTGGAGTCATTTGCACAAAAAATAAACAATGAGTTTAAATAAAATTAGGATGTATAATGTTTGATAACTCTGTCAATTGGTGCTCGACATATAGGACAACTGTCACCTCGTCTTTCCAACTTATAAGCACATGAGAGACAACAACACACGTGACCTGTAGAACCATGCACAATAGTTGCATTTTTTGGCCTTCCATAACATACAATACATTTTTGTGAGTCATCCAAATTGTCATCTGGAACATCGTCATCAGTTATCTCTATGAAGCAGAATATCATTATTATCTACTATCTCTATAATGAGATAAATTAAACAAAAAACAAAAACAAATTAACAGAGATACAGTGTTTTCAGAAAAAATAGGCGCAGCAAAATTTTGTTGCTTAAAGCATATTTAAACTACCATAAAATAAAAAACAAAGAAGATATTGAACAAATTTTATTTTATTTGCAAGAAAAATCTTTTTTAAACAAATCTTGCATATTGGATGGCATACTAAACTATAAAATTGAATATAAAAACGCTATCAAACACAATAACATAAAATATTAATAATAAACTGCAATATATAAAAAAATTAAAGAAACAAAAATAACATCTAAGCTAGTATTTAAGACATTCCCCGCAAGCTTTTTTACAAGCAGCACATCTTTTTTGCATATATTTTACAAGATTGTTGAAGATTTCGTTTTGGCATTAAATTTACTTTATTTTCTTTCATCCATGCTTTTACTGTACAAGCTGTGTGGGCAAGCGCCAAATCTTGTTAAAATTGCCACCATTCGTGTGAATCAATCAGGATATCCACTGATGGAACCATGCAGTTCTCTAGCATCTCTATATATGAATGTTGATTTGGATTTGACCTGTCTAAATATTACACACTCCTACTCAATTAAAATTAAAGCAGCCCCAAATACCAACACAGCCGCCACCACTTTGCAACTATGGTACAACAAAGCAATTAATATACTTTACTGTTTTAAATCTTTCAACAAGAACTTTGTTTTTTCTATTTAGTACTTCAAAGTTACTTTTATAAATAAAAATTACTTGCTTCCACTGCCCCAAAGACCACCCAATTCTCTCCTTATACCACCTAAATCTTGTGAACCGATCTCTAGCAGTTTTTTTTCATAAGTAAAATGTTTTTAACTGTATTTGATAAAATACACTTTTTACGGTTTTTGTTGAATGCGTCGGTGAGTTCACAATTACTTAACATCTGATTGGCCCTTACTTGACAAAATATAAGACTATTTTTGCCTTCAGTAGTTTTTTTTAACCTTTTTTAACCAGGATGTCACATGTTGTTTTAAATGACTTTAGAGTATATCTGACGCAATTCTCTGAAATTTTTAATTTTCTTGCTATTTCTCTATTACTGATTGTTGAGCCATCCTTCATACCAATACTTTGCCACTTTGTTGCTTTTGCAGTTGGGTTGATAAGAATGTAGAACAGATTTTTTAACAAATTTTTATTTCTTACCAAAAAACATTTTTTTTAATTTTATGGTAAGAAATAAAAATATTTATTTTAAAATTTTTATGTTTTAAAGTATTTTGATGGATTTTTTTAATTTTGAGGGCTATTTATTAAGTGTCTGTATAACTTTGACCAGCCAATTAAAAAAGTAAATTAAAAAGTTTGTGTGCTTATATTTTTTGACAATCTTTTCTGGTATGTTTTTAGTATTCATTTGAAAAAAGTAAATTATAAAAAATTCAGTAACTATAAATAAACTTGTTATTGACATGTTAGTTGTAGAGAAATAATTTTCCTGTTGTTCAAAAAAAAATTAAGTCTTGGAAATACGGATGGGATTTTATGATGTTTTGAAAAAATACTTGAAAATATACTCAATTTTTTACTGCACCTATTTTTTCAAAGCACTGTACAAATATCTATATAGATCATAGATCTCTCTCTCTCTCTCTCTCTTTCTCTCTCTCTCTCTCTCTCTCTCTCTCTCTCTCTCTCTCTCTCTCTCTCTCTCTCTCTCTCTCTCTCTCTCTCTCTCTCTCTCTCTCTCTCTCTCTTAGTAAACTTCACCACAAATCATGAAAATTTGTTCTGCTAGGGATACAGTTTGTCACAAATGCCAGAAACAAGGACATTTTGCAAAAGTATGTAAATCGAATAAATCATTATCTGTTTCTGAACCCAATAATATGTCTGCAATGATAAGAGGTGGAACCCCTAATTGTCCCTCACACGCTATTCAAAAGGTTGAAATAAATGGACAGAGTTTCGCTACACTAATAGATACCAAAAGCTCTGACAACTTTATAAACAAACACATTTTTAATAAGTACCAAACCCTATATATAAAAAGTAGCGATAGTATATCAATGGCATCGTCGTCAAAGAAAACAAAAATCAAAAGCTACTGCAAGGTAAATATGACTTTCCAAAATCAAATGAATACTGACATCACCTTGTCTATCTTACCTGATTTATGTACTGATGTTATTCTTAGTCAAGCTTTTATGAAACAACATAGCAACATAACAATAACCTTAGATACTGGAAAATTACCCCCTTTGTTAGTTTGCAGTCTAAAGAAATCTCAAATATCTCCAGCAACATTATTTACAAATCACTCGAAAAACAGTCATTCAATTGCAACTACATTTTGAAGATTCAGTCACAAGTTATTAAATGACAAAATTATAGGACCAAGTAAATCACCTTGGAGGGCACACATTGGAATCACTACAAATGAATAACACAAAAAACGAATGTCTGTTGATTATTTCCAAACTATAAACAAATTGCCTCGATGCTCATCCTTTACCTAGAATAGATGATCAGATCAACGAATTATCCAAGTACCACTTTTTTAGTACGCTTGATCTTACAAGCGTCTAACATCAAATACCACTTCTAAAAGAAGATAAACCTTCAAATACCACTTCTAACATCAAATACCACTTCTAAAAGAAAATCAACCAATTTATAATTGCAAACTCTTTAAAACAGACCTATGCATATTCAGATAATAATGCGGTAGCTGGAATGATTCAAACTGAACACAACTTTAATTTAAAACAAGCTTACGTTTAAAAGCAGTAAATGCATAATTTCAGTCAATTCTATAAATTTACTCGGCTACACTTTATCTCATAGTATAAAACCAGATCCGAAGAGAATACTGCCCCTACTTAATTTACCTTTACCATTAAACGATAAATCATTACAAAGAGTTGTAGGACTATTCTCTTACTACTCTAAGTTTATCTTTAAATATTTAAAAAAAGTATGTCCATTATTACAGTGTTTAACATACCAACTTAATCAGCGAGCTAGAGACGTGTTCACACTACTAAAAAATAATATTGCCAATGCTGTTGTAAAAACAAATGATGAAACTATCCCATTTGTTGTGGAAACTGACACATCTGATTTTTCCTTAGCTGCAACATTAAACCAAAATGGACTATCAAAATCCCTAAACAAACATGAAATACATCAACCGGCTATTAAAAAAAAAACATACGCAATTGTAGAAGCTCTCAGAAAGTGGAAACATTATTTGACCAGATGCCATTTTAGCTTAGTGACCGACCAACAAGCTGTTTCGTATATGTTCAACCAGAACCATTGAGGCAAAATTAAACAATGGCGTACAAAATTATGCAATGGCGTACTAAACTCGGTTTCTGCAGCTACGACATACAGTATTGACCAGGTAAATATAACCAAGCAGGTGATTGTTTAACACATTCCTTATGCTCTGCCCTATTAAATCAAAAGTCATCTAATAATAAAAACACAAATTCAACATGTTCCTATATATGTAATAACAAATTAAAATTAGCAGAGCTCTATAATGCTGTGTCATCCAGACATAACAAGAATGAACTATTTCGTCTGCAGTCGGAATTCGCCATACTCCATAGAACTCAAAAGCGTAGTTAACCAGTGCATCACCTGCTGTGAGCTTAAACCTCAATTTTATAAACCACCTAATGCTTACCTTATTAAAGCAACCCAACCATTTGAAAGACATAATGTAGATTTTAAAGGCCAACTTCCAACATTAACTAAATATCACTATATCTTTACAATTATTGACAAATATTTGCAATAACCATTTGCTTTTCCTTATCCTGATACTACCTCTTCTTCAGCGTTAAAGTGTTTCAAGAACTTGTTCTCTTTGTTTGGTACCCCTGCTTATGTTCATTCTGACAGAGGCAGCTCTCTAATATCAGAGGAACTACATAATCTCTTGCATACTCGAGGTGTTGCAACTAGCAGAACAATGCCTAATAATCCTACAGGAAACAGACAGGTAGAGCACTTTAAATAAGTGACACTAACTTTCAAATCAAGAAATCTACCAGTGGAAAACTGGGAAATAGTTCTACAAGATTCATTACACTCAATACAATCATTACTTTGCACTGCAACAAATGCAACACTATGTGAGAAGCTCTTCAATTATCCATGGAGATCTTTAAATGGACAATCTATCTTTAAATGGATAATCTATCTTAACCTGGCTGTTAGAACAGGAGAAAGTGTTTGTGAAGAAACATCTTCAATCTAGCAAATACGATCCCCTAGTTGAAGAAGCTGAATTAATAGAAACTGCACCACAGTATGCGCACATCAAATTTTCAGGCGGAAGAAAATCTACAGTATTTATAGAAGATATAGAGCCAATAGGAGATAATGAACCTATAGTACCAACAAATAGGGGATAGTGAACAAATAATACCAACCACTCAGAGTATACTTTGCAACTCGAAAAATCTTTAGTTACAGACAAGGAGACCTTAATTGATCTAGAATCAGACATTGTAACACAATCGCATATGCAATCTACCCAACTTCATAAGCAATTGCAGTGAAACCGGAGACCGCCCCCAAAGATACAGTTTTGAGGATGAACAAATTTAATGATTAGAAGAATATCATAAACAATTACTTATAATCACCTTTGGGGAGTTGTGTTGTTTTATCACTTGTGCATATACTTACTACTTTATATATTTATGTCCCTTAGGGAATTACAACAAATTAATATTAAACTTTTCTATTGTATAATTTACACATAAAACCTTAGATATTAAAAGGTGTTATTATCTCAACCTTCATTTGAACCATAATGAAGGTCTCTAAAAAGTTACTGCCCCCTTAAAATAAAGTAAGGCTTTTCTGCAATGTTTTATTATACAGATTGTCTCTTCTGCAATAACTGTGTGGCTTTTTGCAAATTCTACTGTTTTATTTAAAATGTTTGCAGTTATTGAGGGGTGAAAATCATTAATGTCAAATTGAATAAATTTGCAGTCATTTTTATTTTCGAGTATGGAGAACCAATTTATAACATCAGTGGTATTTTTCCACTGTTGTAAATTTAATTTATTTCTAAGAATATTATTGATTTTGTCCAATTTAATTTTGCTTACATATTATATATTCTGCTAGTTTTAAAATTAGTTGATAAACATTTCCCGCCCTCTAATAAATTAAAAAAATTTTTTTAATCGAAATACAGTTAAAGTTAGCTACAGTTGCACAAAAAATATGGAAAGAATTATAAAAGGTCATAATAATGCTTTATTAATTAAAACAAAAAAATCCTGAATGAAAAAAAAGACAGAAAATTGTAATTATAAACAAAAAACAATTGTCCAATAAGTGGAAATTGTTTATCAAAAAACGTGGTATAATTATGTTGTTTCCTCTAAGAATGTACCTAATAAACAATATATTGGCTTAACAGAGGGTAAATGGAAAAAAACAATTTGCTAATCATAAGCAATCCTTTAAAAATAAAAAATTTCAAAAGACACTATGTTGTCAAAATACATATGGGAATTAAAAGAAAAAAATCTTGATGGTTTTATACTATATATATATATATATATATATATATATATATATATATATATATATATATATATATATATATATATATATATATATATATATATATATATATATATATTAGGGCTGTCCAAAAAAAATTTTTTTTTCAGATTTGATTGCATAGTTGTTTATTTTGTGCCATTTGACATAGTAATTAACTGTGCAAAAAATCTTTCCAATCAGATAATGTTTAGGGGGTGCTCAATGACCATAAAGTTTTACGAAAAATGTGAAAAACATGGAAAAAGTAACAAAGTTCCACAAATTTCTAAAACCCGGTTAATTAGATTTTTCAGATTTGATCAGTTTTAATTATCTCTAAATATTAAATTCTGAATACAAATTACAATCCACATCCACTTTAGACTGGTTTATTAGCAGAGAAATTAATGAAATAAAATACTGCAATACGACTAAAGTTCTGCGGTTTTTGTTATATCAGAATTTTTCCAAAATAAAACACTAGGATTTTTGACTCTTTGTCATTGATTAAAATACGAATTATAAACAAAAAAACATATGAGCAATTAACATTTAACTATCGTAATGTTATAGTTCGTGCAATGTTAATGCTAGCGAGGACTATAACTCTTCAGAGTACACTTTCTGGCATCTGGCACTTGCTTTCTGTGATCCTCAACCACCTGAATTAACCTCTGCATTTCAGATTCATTCCTTGTAATCGATTCATTAAACATCGACATTAAAGCCACAGATCGTTCGGCAGCATCATTTACTACTTTCAATGAATATACTAAATTTTTTCCTTCTTGGTATTCTGGGGAATCATTCCAGGTAGCTGGATCGTTGTTGAACAGAAAATCAATATCAACCTTCATTGACCGCAACGCACTTGCTGAAACTGATGTCACCAGCATGTCCAGAGATTTCTTCTCTAGACTTTCAATGTTCTTTAATTTGATCAACCTTTCAGACCAGTTCTCACCGTGAAATTTCATGTTGGAAATCATTTTTCGCTTCTCTTCCGTTTGAAGTTTGTTTGAAAACAAAGCTAGTGGGACCAATTCTGGTGAAAGGTACCACAAATGGTTTCGAAAGTTCTTGACTGCTGCTTCGGAAATCGTTTTATTCACAACTGCAAACTGCTTAAGTTGCTGAAACAGAAACAAGTCATTAACTGGAGCATCGCTGGCATTTGTGCATGATATCCAAGATTTTACATAAACCAGACTAGCAAATAAGCAAAATTCACAGAGATTTTTTTCCTCTTTTGTGGTCAACTTGAACTCTTCACGAAATAAATAAATTTTAAAACAATAAATAACCTTGGCCATCCAGCGAGCCATGTGATAAGCACCAGGGATCTTGAAATGATAATTTTTCTCTTCTTGATCAGGCAGTTTTCCAAGTATTAACAGACAGAGATCCATGATTTCTTTGTAGTCATCCCTTGGCATTTTAACATGCAGGTTTTCTTTGAGGAATGCAATCACTTCATTTTGTAGTTCTTGCACCAGGGGTATTTTCATTCGAATGTCATCCAGAGGTTTAAAATTTCCTTGATTAACTTTGGGCCAATATTGCTGAAATCTCTGGAAAAGAGGTATGTTGGGACCAGATGATGGTCCAAATAGTGATCCAAACACTCCTGCTACTATGATCTCATGAACATGGTGTCTGCAAGCGAAATATAACAAATTTCTACCTATATGTTTCTCTAGAACTACACATGCACCATTTTTGGAGCCAGTGTTAGAGGCTGTAGTATCAAAACTCATTCCAATAACATCACCAATTATGTCCCAGAAATTAAGCAGATGAATAACTGCTTTTGCTTGGGCTTCTCCAGTTCCAGCTGATAGTTTTGCTATTCCAAGTATTTTGTCAACATTGTGACCTGTCACACCTACAGATAGCCGGTCAACATTTGCTTTAGGGGCTGCAGAATTTGTACGATCTATCATCAGTTTGCCATCCCAGTGGACGATTAATGGTGGTTTGTCCAAATCGCAGAATTCAGTTCGAACAGTGGCTTCAATATTTGATCGATGATAGGTTCGTTTTCTACGGACTGTAGAACGTGACAATGATCCATCATCGAGGTTCTGTCCACCAGCCCTTGCAATTGCTGCTGCTAGTATAGTAAATTTTGTGTCAGATAGATTAATTCTGTCTAATGTTGATGAAACATCAGGCGAGTCAAGAATTGTATCTAAGATACATTGTCGTTTTGGAGTACTTGCTAAACTTGATTCAGCTGACCCTGAAGAACTTGCTTTACTGACTTGTTGTTTGTAATAAACAGGGATTTCTATCTCAAAATCTCTATCAACCATTTTGTCATTATCAACAGCATCGTTATCGTTGTCATCACTATAACTTTCGTCATGTAAAGGTTCAATAACAGGAACTATTGCACTCGCACCAGATTGTCTTTGCTCTTCTTTTAGCTTTCGTTCTCTCTCTGCTTGTTTCCTTGCTTCATTTCTTTCTTCTAATTTTGAAAGTTCTTTGTCCTCTCCAAACATCACCATTTTTCTCTGACATCTCTGATCCAATAAAAATTCTTTATCTTCTTCAATTCTGATCATGGTTTCAGCATCCTTGTGGGCAATGTCAAAAAGTAGGCCAATGGTGTCTGTAAATGATTTCTCTCTCGATTTCTGAGAATCTGACAATCTGGATTTATTTTTTTTTATTAATTTAAATTCCTGGACTAAAGTTTTCAACTTTAAGACTACATTCGGATGAAATGCTGTCGGAATACGGGCTTTATTCCAAATAATAATCAGTTCATCAACAGTTGTTTTAAGACTTTCAGGCACTGACTTTTTGGTTGAATTAAGATGATAAAAAAATGTTTTTAAAACATCAGATGTTAAGGGAAGAACTTTATCTGGAAGATTTGGCTCTGGTTGTCCAATTAAAAAGATTTTGGTTTGAAGTCGTGTAGAGATAGCAACACGAGATGATGCTGCCATTTCAATGATAACTGAAATATTATGAGAAAATCAAAACTCAATACCATATTATACAAACTTATCATTCAGTTGTTGGTTTATGCAGCTGCAGCAATATATTATAATAATTATTACTAAAGAAATTAAATAAATATTTTCAAATTAGAAATTATTATTATCTGCACTTAATAACAAACAATACACTACCAGACTACCATGCTAGTTTTCTGTAATAGGTTACTAAGGTTAGGTACTATCAAAATATTAATACATTTGTTGTCAAACTGAAATTCCAAATAAAAATAATATTTATACTTGTAAACCTTTTTATTCTGTTTGAACAAATTCTAAATTGAGTTAAATAATAGTATTAAAATTATGAATACAAATTTTAACAAAATGATATAAACACAGTTGTTTTAAACACTAGCAGACATTTTTTAGTCTGGTGCCCTGATGACAGTTAATCTGCTGCACTTTAATTAATCTATATAGCACGCAATCAGACAATATTTCAGTGGAAAAAATCTAACTAACCAGGTTCTAGAAATTTTTGGAACTTTGGAACTTTTTACACGTTTTTGACGTTTTTCGTAAAACTTTATGGTCATTGAGCACCCCCTAAACATTATCTGATTGGAAAGATTTTTTCCACAGTCAATTACTATGTCAAATGGCACAAAATAAACAACTATGCATTCAAATCCGAGAAAATTTTTTTTTTCCTGTGTTCACATGAACAGCCCTAATATATATATATATATATATATATATATATATATATATATATATATATATATATATATATATATATATATATATATATATATATATATATATATATATATATATATATATATATATATATATATATATATATATATATATATTTTAAACAACCCTGCAGTTCAGCTATTAAATCCTGCAAAAAACAAAGTAGGAAGAATTTCTAAAGTTATTCTATAAAAAATAAATAGTGATCTTAGAAAAAAAGTTTGCATCAATCAATGGCTAAACTCACAGAAGGTTATAGATTGGTTTCAAATTATTAAAGAAAAACATCTACATAAATTCTTGATTTTTGTGATATAAATGATGAAAATTTACTGAACAACGCTATAGCCTTTGCTTAAAAATACATAATCATAAAACAAGATGAAAAAAAGTTAATACATTATTATTTAACAAAGGTGAAGCCTGGATTCAAAAAAGTGGAGGTTTATTTGATATCACCATGGGAGCTATTGATGGCGAAGAAGTCTGTGAGTTAGTTGGAATATTTATCTTGTTTTAATTATTACAGTCTTACAACAAAGATGAATTCTGATTGTATAGAGATAATGGTCTAGCAGTGTTTAAGAACCGGAGCGGCTAACAAAATGGACAAAACTAAAAAGCACTTTGTGAAATTTTTTTAAAATATTGATCTTCAGCTGTAATTTTAAAGTTGTTAATTTTCTGGACTTAACGTTAAATCTTAATGACTGTTACTTACTGTAAGCCTGGTAATTCCATCAGTTATATAAATGCATACTAACCGCATACTAGAAAGTATGGGATTAGAGTCAGCATTTATATAACTGATGGAATTACCAGGCTTTTTATAGATAGTCGACCAATTCTTCCAACAAAAATATTTTTAAACAATCCATTCCTCCATATCAAGATGCATTATCTAAATCATGTTTTATCTGCAAATTCATTTACCATTCGAATAAAAAACTGGTCCCATTCAAAAATCACATGCAAAACATAATCTGGTACAACCAAACTTACAGTACCAATGTTGCAACAAAAAAAAGCAGTCATTTTTTGAATATGGTAGACCTGCAATTTCCGGTTGGTCACAAACTTTGGAAGATATTTAATTAAAATACTATTAAAATAAGCTACGCATGTATGCAAAACATCAAGTCCATCATTAATTTGCACAATCACAGGGTATTATATAGCCAAGGTAAAGATGAAGGAAAAACATGCAACCGTGTAAACAAATCTATCCGCCTTATATAACAGTGCTTGACGAAGATTGTTTATCAAGCCACCATGTCATTTATTGTTTATCAAGCCACCATGTCATCAAACAAACTTGACTACAAATAAAAAGTATATTTTGGCTTATGTGAAACTCCATTCAAATCTCGGTATGCTAATTACATAAAATCTTTTAACATTAATCAATACTGAATTGTCTAAAGAAATTTGAGACATAAAAGACAAAATGTTTACACCCTCAATTAAGTGGAAAATTTTGAAACATTGCAACCCTTATAAAAAATTGCAATCTTTGCTTATACGAAAAATTCCTTATTTTAACATATAAAGGTGAAAACTTGCTAAATAAACAAAATGAACTGATTTCAAATTGCAGGCACAAGAATAAATTCCCCTTATCTTCTTTTGACACTGGTGATTAGCTAATACTTTGTTTTACTTTGGTTGCCATCAAGTATGTCTTTTAGCGATGTAAAGATCCCACACAACACAGTATTTTGTAATTTTTAGCTGGGTTTTTTTTGTTTGTATTCAATGACTGATGATTGCCATATAGGCATGAAAGTTAAAGTACCATAGAAAAAGTTGTTTTTTATCGAAGAAAAAATTTTTTCTTCGTTAATATATATATATATATATATATATATATATATATATATATATATATATATATATATATATATATATATATATATATATATATATACATATAGGTATATCGCTCTATTTGAAAGATCTTTTTAATATTGAGCACTCTTTTACGATTATGATTTTTTGTTTTATAACTATAATACAGCCTTAAATAACAATATATATATACACACACACATATATATATATAAATATATATATTTACATACATACATACATACATAGATACATATATATATATATATATATATATATATATATATATATATATATATATATATATATATATATACATATATATATATATATATACATATATTTATATATATGGGCAATTCCTTTTTTAACTTACGTTACACGCGCAGAACTTTATCAAATATTTGCTTATTTAAACTGTAAATTAAACTTTTAGCTATTTTGTATGAAAGCTGTTAGTCTAAAGATTAAAATAAGCTAAAAAGTTTCAAGTCTGGCCAAAAGAGGGCGAACTTATTACTGAAAATGCCACTTAACTTATGTTACACAGAAAACAAGGTAAAAAAATTGCTTCAACTTTTAGGTCAGATTTCTGGGAATCAATAAAGCGGCTTGTATTAGAAACTTTCACAAGATGTTAAGAATTCTATGCCAATTTAAAAAATATATAAAATTTTATCAGAGGTGACCGGCTATGGAAAATAAACTTGTTTTTTTGATACTATATATTTAACTTACGCTACATTATTTACATTACCGAGCAATATTTATTATGGATTTTTTATATCTATTATTAAGAGTAAGAGTTACGTAACAAAACAATTGCAAAAGTATTGAACTCATTCATTAAAATTAATTAGTAAAGGAAATTTTAAAATGCTGGTGGCACTCTTCCTGAGTGATTTTTCATAACATTTATGAAAGTTATCAAAACGAAAACAGTTTTTACTCAAGACCAAGAGTAACTTTAAAAAATTATTTTAGTATTACAACTTTATTAATAATTATTAATAAAGTTGTAATACTAACGAGTTGTTTAAATAAGAAAATCTTTAAATAAGAAAAGGTTTGTTAAAATTTTTACTTACACTCCTAACGTTTATGCGTATTGCCTTATTTTCATTAGGTTGAATTTTTAAAATGCTGCACAATATTTACATTTTTTTCTTTTAAAATGTTTTTGACAAAAAAACTGTTATCACAGTTTAGGAGGGAGAGGGGTTCAGGTAAATGTGATCGTTTGTGACAGGATGGGAGGGGTTAAGAATTGACAAATATAGCGTGACGTGCTTTATGGATGACCCATAATTGCATTTACAAACAATTTGTTTTGCTAAAACAAAAACAAAAAAGATTTTAAGTGATTTTTTTTATATTAGAAGAATAGCAAATAAATCTTTTTTTTAATGTCTAAATACAAATACTTATTTAATTCTTATTTTTATTTATGTTTATTAATGTCAACTAAAAAAAGAATACATAAACAAATAAAAATGCAATAATATAAATAATTTTAGTTTACATTTAAAAATTATTTTTTTTTTTAAATAAAAAATAAATGATTTTTTTCTAAATTCTCCTAATATAAAAAGTTTCAGTTAGACCTTGTCAACAAAATAATAACTATATAATGACGTAATTCATTTTGTTAACGAAAAAGTGCCAGAACTTTAGTGAATGCATGTAGTTTTAACTTACGTTACACAAATTTTAAATAAAAATGTGCTTTAAGCATTGTTATTCAAAAATTTTAAATGCAAAAACGTAACATTTAATATTCTTTTGCATATATTATTAAAAAACTTGAGTTTTTTAACTAAATTAAAAAAAAATAACTTTATGTTTTTGTTAACTTACGTTACATGAAAATTACAAAAGTTCTTTCGTTATTTTCTTAAAATATATATATTTTATAAAGTATAAAATCTGACCAACAACAATTTGAACATGTTAGCTCCATTTTCACGCTAATTTAATTCCGATTATGTAAATAAATTTATGGTTAGAATAACATTTTACATGATACCTTTTTTATCATGCGACAACGAAAAAAACCTTAACTTTCAGAGGCATAAAAATGACTTAAATAAATTAACTTTAATTTTAAAAATATATTTTAAATAAACTTTTATCTGTCTACATCAATATTCATTTGCTAAAAGTTGAAGAAAAAGAGAATAAAATTTAACTATTTTTTCATTTTTCGCTGTGGAACTGCCCACATATATATATATATATATATATATATATATATATATATATATATATATATATATATATATATATATATACATATACATATACATATACATATACATATACATATATATATATATATATATATATTCAACATTTTCACTTCCAACAAGGCTGCAAGTAAACACTATTAAAGTTCAAAGTTACAGGAAGAGAAAAGATGAAGTTTAGAGCAAGATGAAGTATAGAGCAAGATAACTTTGACAGACAACTTAAACTATTGCAAATGATATAAATTAGGAAAACAAGATGAAGTCACGGTATCAGGAACAGTGTATCAGGCCTTGTTTAAAAAAAAATGCTTAATGCATTTTTTATTTAAAACAAGGCCTGATATACTGTTAAAAATGCTTATACTTGTTAAAAATGCTTAACGCATTTATAACATCATAAAATTCTCTTTATTTTTTTTTATTTTTTAAAGACATTTCCTTTTTTAAATTACTGCAATAATATTAATTACAGCAAAACAAGTTAAATATTATTTAACTCGTTTTTTATTATTACTATAAGGAATTATTATTTTTGTCAATATTTTTTTTATATTAGGAGAAGTTCATATACCTAGGGCCAGATTTTTTCAATGACCCAAATCAAGGCTCCGGGCTTGTCTAAAAATGGTGAAACTGATATAATCACATCTTTATACTAATTAGTTTGTATTAGTATAGGTATAATGACTTGAAATTTAAAAGTCCGTCATGTCGAAGGGTTTAAAAATTAGTGGCCCTAGGTACAATAAGCTTTTTTTTAATAGTACCTAGGACCACCAGCTACTGTACCTAGGGCCGCTCTCTATAAATTAGGTTTAACTCCATAATCAATAGACTACAAAAATAGTCACTTATAATTTTTTAGTCACTTAAAATTTGTTTAATCTAGCATTGTTTTCAAAAAATATATCTAGTGTTATATAATCTTAAAACTTTCAACATTTAAAAATATTTAATGTTGCTGGTTTCATTCAAATCAAAGATTTTTAAACAAGTTTTCTTCACAATTTTTAAACAATTTTTGTTGCACGTTGAAGCACAACAGCGTTTCTTTCTGGAGTGTCAGTGAGAATTCAACATTTACCTGGTTTTCTACCTCCTCTTTTAGATAAACGAGTTTTTGCTTTCGGAAAAGGACAGACCTGTTCTGGCATTATACATGAAACAGATTTTGGTAGAGAAAATTCTATTTCCATTGCAGATGAATTGTTACCTTGTACAGGAATATAATTGTTTTGTGAATTTATTGATGAATCTTTGACTAACTCATTTTTTTTTTGTCAGAAATATAATTATTTGAACAATTTAATGCTGGATCTTGTCTGTCGGTAAATAAAATGTTTCAAAAACTCTAAAAGAATTTCAGCATTTGATCATCCACTTATATGTGCTGTTCCCTTAGTTCCTGGAGGTGCTCCTTCCAGCATATGATTTTTGGAGTTCACTCTTGGAAAAATCATCATATGGAATTTCCAATTGCATTCACACAGCTAATAATAGTTATATTAGTTCCTCGTTCACCAGAAGTTAAGCTCCCAATCTGTTTTTTGCCTTTCGGGACTACAACCTTAACAGGTGTGTGCACATTTCTAATACCTGTTTCATCCACATTAAAGATGCATTCAGGCAAAAATATATATTTTGAGAAGACTTCAAGATATTTTGAAAAAAAAAATGAAACACTTGCTTTGTTGAAACTGATGGCTAAACTTGTGACTTGCGGCTTCCTTAGTGAAAGAAACTTACTATTTCTTGTCATAAAATCAGAATACCATTGCTCACCGGCTTCACTACTTTTATCCCAGGAGGTTGGATATTTTTTAGCATTGGTTTTTGCATACTCAAAAGCAAGCTTTTTAAGCTGTGGTTTTGACAGTCCATAATGCATATTGCTTGCAATGACAAGGTACTTAACTAAGGCTTTTTCTTTATCTTTAGAGAATACATTCCAAACAGCACATCGGTTAAAATATTGATATTTTGGTTTCGTATTTTTAGAACTATTCTTCTGACAAAAGTTTATGTCTTTGGAGTGTTGTTTTGCTGATACTAAAATGTTGTGCTGCCGTCCTAACCGGAAATCCATACTTCATTACTGCTTCTGCAGCAAGAGTTACACTATCTACATTAGGTTTTGAACCTTTTTTTCCATTATTATTCCTAGGCATCTAAAAAAATAGTTAAAAAAATCTCAAATATTTTTAAAGTCAAATATAAACAAATTACACATTTTTAAAATGTGTAAAGATAAATTTAATAAATACCAAGTTATTATCAAAATAAACAAAATTTATTTCGATCAAAATACCTGAATGCTTATGAATTTAAAAAGTAAATATGCAATATTAAAATAATAACAAAAAAAATATTTCTTCACTACTACTACTACAACTACTACAACAATAACAACAACAACTACTACTACTACAACTAAAGTATAATAAAAATCACAGAAATTTAATATAAGTATATCAAAAGCAAAAACATTTTAAGATAACAAAAGGTGTGTAGCAAACTTTACAACTCTCATAATTAAAATATAAATATCACATTGATACACATCACTGTAAAGTATCTAAAAAAAAGTAGATAATTATACAAAAATTAAGTACACAATTTGATTGAAACACGTATATCAATAACAAAATTAACTAATAATTCTGAGCAAAATTAACAAACTGTACGCATTAAATGGTGTTCCCAAAACAGCCGTAGAAAAAAAAAGTTTTTTGCCAATTTAGCAATCTACCTCATGATCAAACAAATTCTTTATCAGAGAAACAAACATATGGCCCTAGGTACAAGCAAACTATATGGCCCTAGGTACAAGACTTGATAGCCTTATGCAAAACGTCATCTATTAACAAATCCACATTGAGAGTAAACTTATTGAACATCGCACTTAGAACTTAAGTAACAAACAGTATTATCTATTAGAACCTACAGAAAAGCATTTCCTCTAGGATCGTAAAACAATATCAGATAAAAGCAGCAAAACTTTACTTTAGACCATCAAAAAGCGTTTTCTAATTATAACTTGCCGTGGCAGCGCTCTCTGAGTATCAAAATAGGATTAAAAAATAATTTTTTTAGGTACGCGAACTTCCCCTAAATAATTAAATTTAATACTACATAAATATTAATTTTTTTTTGATATAAACAAATTATTTTTCTCAACATTTGTATAAATAAATTAAAATTTTTTAAAATGATTAGTTCTTAAAAAATCATTGTAAAAATTGAACTAAAAATAATTTTTTATTCAAAAAAATTTAGCAAGTAACAAATAAAAAAATTATGTTCATTTATCTACTTTATTTATTAAAAGTTTATTATTTTATTAGCAATTTTGTTGTGAAAGCAAAGATTATTTTTCCAATCACCATTCGTTAAAATTATATTGTTGTATATATCATTTATTAAAAAGTAATTGCTGCAGTCTACTTGCGTTATAAAAAAAAGTTTAACTTATGTCTTGTGCAAATTTTTCATACAGGATCAGAACATTTTATTTAAAATTTAATTTTGAGCATAAAAAAAAAATGTTTAGGAAGGAAAACTGAAAAAACAATTGCCATATAAATGAGCTAACTTTTTTTAAGAATAAATAAAATTTAAATATTGAACAATAATTAGTAATATTTCTAAATAAACTTGACAGTTTAAACCCAAGCATTAACTTTAATTTTAATAAACTTAAATACATTTTTTTAATCAGAATTAACATGTATATATTATTTTTAAATCAAAATTTAATTATATATTTTTTTATCAGAATAAAATTATATATTTTTATTAAATTAGTTTTAAATTAAACCATATATTGTAATTGAATTAAATTATATTATAATGATCTTTGCTTCAAGCTTTAAGAATAAGCGTTTTTCAAGCAAAAAAATTGATCATTACGATAAAATAAAATAAAAATTAATTATAAATTATTTGTTATTATATAGAAATTTAGGTCAACTTTTTTTATTGCAATCAAAAGTTGGATAAATATTCTTGAGCTTGCAAGATGATAAATAAAAGTTTTTATTATATATTTCTTTTATGGTTTTCTTTTTTTACGTTTTTTTTTTAAATTTATGAAATAAAAAAAAAATGCCTTTAACTATAAACAATTTTGTTTTCTGTTACTAAATTTTTGATAAAACAATTAGTCTAATAGAGATTAAGTTTTCATTAGTAAGTAGCGCTTATATCTAATATAATCGTCATTCAAACTTTTTTACATAATCATAATTCAAAAGTTAATGTGGTCTTTTTAAAGTTTATCACTACTTTTATCTTACCACTTGTAGAATAGTTAAAAAATTAAAAAATGATAAAAAGTTGCTTAATGGAAATCGTTCAAGGCATACATAATGCCTTGAACGATAAAACAAGGCCTGGTATAAATATAAATATATATATATATATATATATATATATATATATATATATATATATATATATATATATATATATATATATATATATATATATATTTACACGTAAAACAACTAAACTTACCCATTGGAGGTTCATGGGATTTGATCTTCGAGTGACCAAAATCATGATCTAGAAATGCTGATGCTGGAGGGCCAGTTACATCATAACCATAGTCAGTTTCTATAAATAATTACATTTATTTATAAACACATTACTGCTAGACACAAAACAAAGAATATCTTATTACTAGACACAAAACTTCAAACATTTTAAAACTTGTTTGAAATCAAACTTTTTACATTAAAATTAGTATAATATTTATAATTAAAAATTAATATAACTTTAGTATAAAAATTTTAAATTAAAAATCTAGACTGAGGGAAAGAAATGGGAAAATGAAAAATTAATTAGATAAAGAATAAATTTAAAGTACATCTACACACACACACACACACACACACACACACACACACACACACACACACACACACACACACACACACACACACACACACACACACACACACACACACACACACACACACATATTAACTTAATATATGTGTGTGTGTGTTAAAACTTAAAAAAATATATAAAACATATCTATCTCTAGATACAAACACATGTACAAAACAATGTAAAACATACCTATATATATATATATATATATATATATATATATATATATATATATATATATATATATATATATATATATATATATATATATATATATATATATATATATATACACACATTTATATATACATATGCATGCATAAAGAGAAAATAAAAAATAATAATCCACAATACAAATATATATATTAACCAAAGGGGAAGTAGAAAGATAATAAAAATCTTTGTGTCGTAAGATCCAATTAAAATTAAGTAGTGGGCTAATGTAGGTGAAACTCCTTCTTCAGGGTCACAATATATAACAGCTAGAATTGCTCATCAGGGATGTATTCTTGCAATCTTTAACATGGCCTAAATTATTTTATATACATCCCAAACTAAATTTGTAGGCCATGGTAAAGATAGCAAGGATGCATTCCTGATGAGTGATGATAAACATCATCAGTGAATATATTGTGGCCCTGAGGATGGAGTTTCACCTATATTAATCTATTACTTAATTTTAATTGTATCTTACAACACCATGATTTTTATTTTAATCTTTCTGACCTCCCCTTTTGGTTTATAGATTTTTTATTCACTTTATTCATTTATTAAACCATGGAAGTGAAAAAAATACAAATTTATTTATAATTTTACAAAATTAGGTTCGGTGTCATATAGTTAAAAACTAGTCTTAAGAGTGACACCTTAATAAAATAAACAAATGAAGCAAAAAACAAAAAATAAAAAGTAATAATATTGATAGTGACCAAAAAATATCAATAAAAAGAAGAATATTAATATTTAATAAAGCAAGACTAAATAATAGTTATATTACTTATTATATAACACAAATTTATTATATGAGAGATAATGAAAGAGTGAGATAACACAATGTTTAACGATCAGAAGGATGATAGATAATAAAAAATAAAATAAAAAGATCTATTTAAATACGATATATTAGACAAAATATTTAAATACGAAATATGAGACAAAAAATATGAAATCACTTGAAAATAGTAACAAATATAAAAAGCAACAATAAAAATAATTAGCAACAACACCACAAAAAAAAAATCATGACAATATAAACAATACAAAATTATACACGTCAATATAAACGATGCACAAAATTACACGACAGTATAAACAAAACATAGAAATACATGACAAAATACACAAAAAACACAATATTATAAACAATACAAAAAGTACACAATATTACTGTGTATTTACATACAGTGCAAACAACATAAAATAAAACTTTAAAATTGTTCTTTTTATTTTCTTTTAACAAATTATTAAAAATTTTTATTTTCAAATTTTTTGACTTCTATTAAACAATTATTTATTATTAATTAATTTGTTAAATTCTATATATTTGTAAATATATACTTTTTATTATATTTTATTATTATTATATATATATTATATATATATATATATATATATATATATATATATATATATATATATATATATATATATATATATATATATATATATTATTTTTAAACAATAATTTACTAAATTTTATATATTTGCATTGTGAATTGTTTTTAATTTTTTCTCTCTTTACATGCATGTGTAAATATCCACCCAGTTATAATCACGTGACTGTATTGCAAAATTAAAAGTAAATATTGAATTGGGGAAAAACAAACTATTCTTTCTTATACGCAAAATCAAAAAAAAAAAAATTTAACAATAACTTTATGTCCTACAATTAGTTTAAAAGTTAATCAAAAGAAACAGCAAATAAATGTCTGCAAAATATAAGTCTTTTAGGTGATTTAACTTTAATTTTACATACTTTAAACCTGTTTAAATAAAATGAAACCTTACATTGCTGTCTACATATTTGGTTATTTCAGGGTATAAAAATTACTGTTATTTTGATATTTATTTACCAATTCTAAATTGAGGTGCAAATTGAAAGTACCCCACCAGTAATAAAGTGTGCCGAAAAAACATAAACATTACAAGATTTTAAGAAACCATACATGCACTACTATTTACAGCACGATTTATTATATTCAACATTCTTTTAGGAAGAATTCATCTTTAGGAAGACTTAAATTTATGCAAACTAACTGTGCAGCCCACCAACAGCAGATAGTGCGCTATAGCAGCCCATGAAAAGTGGATGCAGACTTGGACAGGAATGGCGCTTTAACAATTTTATAAGTTACTTCAAGTTATGAATAAGTTGAATTAAATCCACCATTGGATTTGAATCATTTATTTACTTTATTCTTTTTTTGTTTCTATTTTTAAAAAGAATTGTTTAAACTTCTTTTTTTTCACTTGACTAACTAATCAGAGTACGAAATGATTAAAAATTACCATTTTAAATAGACTACGGTATTTTTTGAAACAATTTTTTTTTTTACAACTTTTTGAAAAAAATAAATGTTAATACAATTTAAAAATAATATATATATATAACACTTTTTAGTAATTTAAATAAAATTTGTTCATTCATTAAACAATCATTAGAAGTAATTTGTAAAAGCTTTTTGTGTAACTTTAATAAAACGTTTCAAAAGGTAAATTTTTAAGCAATTTATTTTAAATGCAATTAAAAACTTTACAAAAAGAAATTTTCGCTTCAAGTTATTTTATTTTTATTTTAGTGCTTATATATTTTCTTTTTCGAAAGGAATTGTTTTCTTTTTTCATTATTATTTTTTTTTAATTTTCTTCCTTGTTAAAGTTAAATGTCTGAGTTTTTGACAATCTCTCTCAAAAAATTTCCTTTAATACTCCATGTTAAAAATGAGTTCCATTCTACTATTTCTAAATGGTTTTTTAACTTAATGGATCAAGCCTCCCATGAACATTTGTCTCTTGAAAATTTCTTTCTTTCAGGATATGCTCAAAATATAGAAGACAAAAGAAGGTGCCCATCTTAATATGTACATTAGCAATATTATATATAATATTATATATGTGTATCAGCAAAAATCAGCAATGTATGCATGAATTTTTTAAATCATCATAAAGATTCATCATTACGCATTCCTGAAGCAACTTGTTTATCTCATGCTTCACATGTTTATCACATCAGTCTTATACTGTATAAATTTTTTAACTTATTTATAATTTAAATTATTTAAGAAACAAAATATAAATTTTTCTTTAGACAACGTTACACAAATTCTCAAAAAAAAAAGCTTAACTAAATATAAAAAAATAGAAATAACCATTAACTAAAGAGAAAATAAAAAAAAATTAACAAATTAAAATTCTAAAATAATAAAAAAAAAATTCAAATAAAATAAAACTATAAAAGAGTTTAAGAGAAAATTATTATAAAAATTTATAGTTTTCATTTGGATAAAGTAACTTCAAGACTTTGATTAAAAAAGATTGTTTATAATAAACAGAATTTATTTAAACTAACAAATTTTATTTTTTATAAATATTTCTATTATTATTTTTTTTTTTTTAACGTTAATTCACCTCCCCCAAGGCCATAAGGCTAATACAGCTGAGGAGGCTACATAAACTGTATAGGCCTTATTAAGAAGCATTACGCTATTTGAATTTTACATACATATTCACGATTTTATGTACGCGTTTCCCTATTTGCGTTACGCAAAATCTTTTTTCAATAAGTTTATTTAAACAGTCTTTTAGAACAGTTTATGCGGAAAAAATTAACCTGTAACTTTTTTTTTTTTTAAACATCTACGCTTCCAACAAGGCTGCAAGCAACCACTAATTAGAGTTAGAAGTTACTGGAAGAGAAAAGATCAAGATTATAGAGCAAGATAATGATTGACAGACAACTTAAAGGATTGCCAATTATATCAATCAGAAAAGCAAGATGAAGGAAGCAAATTCCATAGAACTGATGTTCAAGGAAAAAAACTAGATGAATAAGAGTTTTTGGAGCACTTAGGAACAGCCACAGAAAAAGGATGAGACTTTATATAATGACGAGTAACATGAGAATGAATTTTAGTAGATGGCACAAGAGACGCTAGTTCTTTTAAAGGGAGAAAGAGAAGCAACATTACGACAGTGTGATAATGGTTGGAGGTTGGCAGCAAGAGCAGGTCCAACTATGTCTACAATGCGTTTTTGCACCTTGTCTAAAAGAAAAAGGGCATCATTAGAAGATCCGCCCCAGATATGTCAACAGTATTCCATACAAGACCGGATTTGAGATTTATAGAGATAGAGAATAGAATCCGGAGTAAGAAAGTGTCGAGCTTAATAAAGAGATGCAAACTGAGTAGATGCTAATTTTGCAAAGGATATATGGTTACTAAGAAAGATGAGAAGTAAAAGTTAATCCTAGAAGATGAAGGGTAGATGACTCATCGAGTACATAACCGTTTATAAATATAGGAAGATCTAAATTATTACAACAACGATCAGCTAAAAAATATTTAGTTTTATCTGAATTAAAGTTCACCTGCCACTGTGAGTCCCATGCTGTAGCAGAAGTGAGATCCTTTTCAAGCTCAATTGCCCCCTCCAAGCAATCAGAGTGTTGGCTTCTTATCATGACAAGAATAAATGGTTCAGCGAACAATCCCACCATAGATGTGAGAATGTCTGGAAGATCGTTAATGTAAATTAAAAAGAGTATAGGGTCAAGAATTGAACCTTAAGGAACCTCTGAAGTTACAGAAAATGATGAAAAGTACTGTCCATCAAGGACAACTTTTATACTAAGATTGGAATGGAAAGATTCAATAATCTTAAATAGGTTACTAGATACACTGTAAGAATAAAGCTTATGGAGAAGACCAGCATGCCAAACTTTATCAAAAGCTTTAGAAATGTCAAGAGCGACGGCCTTAACCTCTTCACCTTTATCTAATGCACAATAAAACCTATCGGTTATTACTGTTAGCAAATCAGCTTTAGAATGAGAAGATTGAAATCCATATTGATGATCTGAAAGTAAGTTATTAGATTCGAGATGAGAGATTAAGTGTTTGTCAATTAAAGATTTAAAAACCTTGCTTATGATAGAAAGGAGACTAATGGGACAGTAGTTAGACAAATCAGATCGCTTTCCAGAATTTTTGAAAATAGGGATAACAGATGCCACTTTCCAGCAGACTGGAAAACAAGACTCTGATAAGCACTTGTTAAATAGTTTTGAAAGTATAGAAGACAGCTCTGGAGAACACTTCAGCAAGACTATAATTGGTATGCTGTTCGGACCACAAGCTGTAGAAGAGTCTAAGCAGGAAATCACTTTAGATACAGAAGCTAGACTGATATGAATGTCAAGCAATAGATCAACCTGTTTGACCACTATATCAGGTGGAATGCAACTAGTGGAATCAAGAGACGATGTTAATGAAAAGTTCTTAGCAAACAATTCAGCTTTGTCTTTAGGTGAGGTGACAAGTCTGAGCCATACAAGAGAGATGGAATTACAGATTTGCCCTTATTATTGATACTACTAAAGATTCTCCAGAAGTCACAAGAGAGAGAGAAATTGCTGTAAAAAACATTTACAGAATATTTTTTTTATTAGATAAAAAAATAGATAAATAAACTTTTTTCTATTTTCCGTTTTTGTTTTTTTTTTAATTTGTTTTTAATTTATTTAATTAAATTTAAATTTTTTATTAATCATAATTTTAGTAATTTATTTCATTAAATTTCATTAAAATTCTTTTAAAAGCTTTAAAACACTCCGATTTACAATTTTTTTTACTGATAAAATTTCCAAATGATGTTAAAGCAAAAAATAAAATTTAATAAATTTAATTCAAGTTACTTTAAAATGTTCATATTACATATAACTTTTTTAAATTTCAGTTCTTTTTCAACAAAAGTTTTTTCTTTATCATTAATTTTTTGAATTGATTATAGACAGAACATCGATTAAAAATGATTAACTAGTTTATGAGTAGTATGCTAAGTTTTTGTTAAAGCCAAAATGTTAATAAAAAGGTTGACAAGTTTTTATTTATTTTTTGACTGTTATGTGATCACTAAGTGCCAAGATAATTGTGTTCATGTCATAAAAAATCCTTGAAAAATAAGTTTCATGCTAATTAAACTTTCAGTACAAATTATTTATCGAGATATTTTTAACACCATTTTTTTCCCTTGAAGGTAAGTTCCAGTTCCAATTACTGGTCTGATTAATGTGATTTTGTAGTTAATAAATGATGTCAATCCAAAATAGTTCTTTCAAACTCAAGTTATAAATGTTATATTTGGGTTTTCCCTTTGCCATTAAGTTTCATGTAGAAGAATTTCAAGATTTTTTTTTAATAAAACGAACCAAACTTTTATAACCGCATAAAAATAACACGATCAATGAATCAACTCTTTAAAAGCCTAACTTATATTTATTTTATTTAAAAAGAAAAAAACTAATACTAGTGCTATAAATATAAGATATGTAAATTTCAAGATTATACTGATATTTGTTAAAAACAAGTTCTGCTAATAACATCTTAAAACCGAAAATACTATTTTTTTTTTTAATTTAGTAAGAAATAGTACGAATACATTAGGTTTCACGGTACATAAAAATAAAATATTTTAATGGAAATAAAAAAAAAACGAATCAGAAAAGCGGTAATCTTTGTTTAATTACAATTTTCATTTTATCAAAAGCCAGTTACTAAAAATGCTTTAGGTAGCGCAAACGTTTTTTTATAAAGGGGAAAACCCAATCTAATAGTGTAGTTGTAAGTACATTTAAATCCCTTTAAGAAAATTAACCATAAACAAATGCCCCCTCATTTAAACAACCATAAAATCAATGTTTTAAAGAAAAAAAATAAAATTTAAATAAGTATAAGATTTCAAAATAAGGAAATTTTTTTTAAATCAACATTTAAGTTCTATTTATATTTTTTTTTATAACAATACTGTGCTTTAAAGAAATTTCATTTCAAAGACTTACAACAACTTTTAATATGGTTGTAAATTTAATTATAATAAGGTATTTTAAAATACGCAACTGACATAATTAAATTTTTAACGATGTAAATATCTTTACTGAGTAAAGTTATATTAATTTGTGTTGCGCTTTTCCGTTACGCAACAAAATCTCATAACAAGGTCTGCTGTGGTTGAACCTTGACAAACAAGGCTGCTGTGCTGAGAAACAAGCTGATATATGTATTTTTTCTAACAACATACATGCAAGTTGAATTATAACACATTTATTAAATAAATAGCATATTGTCAATTCCTTTTTTTCAAATCATTTTACTCTTTGTTTAGTAAATGAAGCTTTTTCTTAACAATAAATGTTTCTTTGTATTAAACAAAAGAAAAACTAGTTTCAAATTTTTAACATACTAAGCACAATTCAAATGTGCAGTACTTGCAAGAAGAAAAAGATCAGGTACTTTTTCTTCTAGAAAAAAAAAATGCAGCCGTGATACAGTGGTTAGAGTTCTAGCTCACAAGAAGGATGTTTGAAGTTCAAAGTCAGCTCTGGCCAATAAGCAACATCAGTAAAAAGGAAGGAATGAACTTCCTTGTTAAATGTTTTTTCATAAAGGATAATTCACAGTGCTCTGAGAAACACAAATTATGTCATGCAATTTTTAACCATTTTAGACCCCCTCTCCCCCCTCCAACAAGCTCCATAT